>NC_022023.1:7759396-7839987 GCF_000317375.1 Microtus ochrogaster
TTGTAGACCAGGCTGGCCTCGAACTCACAGAGATCCGCCTGCCTCTGCCTCCTGAGTGCTGGGATTAAAGGCGTGCGCCACCACCGCCCGGCTTTTACTTCCTTCTTAACTTGGCAACTGCTTGCCTTCAATGTTCATGCTCTGGCTAGGCTGAAATGCTTGCAAAATTCCTCATGTTGCAAATCTAACTGTGCATGGCATGCAGTCTAGTTGATGAGATAGTTGGTTCCTGTTTTTCTATGTTGCATCTTGAAATGTTAGCAGTGAGTCTGGATTCTATCTTTGGCCTTGTGCACACCACACTTCCAGATATTAGCTCCCTGACACCCAAAATGGTCTCCAGAAACTGTACTCTCTACCAAAACCCTTATTGAGAAGACTTCTTCCCTGTAGGGAGTCTGAAAGTACCTGCTTACTTACATCAGAAATATTTCACAGAACTGGCAATTAGCAACATCCAAGTGTAGACAGCATCAAGGATGAGCACCATTGTGCTAGCAGGTTCTATGTCAATTGAACCAAAGCTAGAGTCGTTGATGATGACAGAGTTGCAGGTGAGAGAATGCCTCCATAGAAACATGCTGTAGACAAGCGTGTAGAGTATTTTCTTAATTAGTGACTGATATGTGAGGGCCCAACCCATGACTGGTTGGGCTACCCCTGGGTTGGTGGTCTTGTGTTCTGTAAAAACGAGGCTGAGTAAGTCATGGGTAACAAACTAATAAGCTACGATCCTCCATGACGGCGGCACCAACTGCTGCCTTCAGGTTCCAGCCCTGTTTAAGTTTCTATCCTGACTTCTGTTGTGGATTAAACAGGGTGTAGAAGTGTATGTCAAATAAACCCTTTACTCCCCGAGGTTCCTTGACCATGGTGCTTTATCGCAGCAGTGACAGCGCTGACCAGGACCGTCATGAACTCTATAGAGCGTACCTTCACTCTGGTGACTTCCTTATGAATGTGGTTCTCTTTGTGGCAAGCCCAGAAGTTTTCCTTTTATGGCGAAAGCAATGTAGCCACTGTAATCTTGGAAGGCTTGGGTAGCCTGTGAAACACAACGACAGAAAAGAAGCTGCAGTGGATGAATCAGTTGATCTAATAATTAACATTTAGCTTCTTGATTCTCTGTGATTGGCTTCATCTTTTCCTGCTGTAAACTGGCTTTCTCCACATGCGAGAGAATGTAAAGGCAAGGGAAAACCACTTGCCCTTTACTGTTCGGGTCACCCATGAAAGGCTGTTCTTCTTAATCCCTTAAAGTTTCAAAAGACCTGTCTAGGTTTAAATAAACACAAGGCTTAAACCCACCGATGAAAAGAAAATGATTTTTCTTTCTCCAGATTTGTTTTGAGTCTCCTTCCAGTGCGTGGAAATTAAGCATATGGGAACGGGAGGCTGGAGTGTGTTGAGTCACGGGTGTGATTGATGGGTTCAATTAAGGAGGATATCTGCTATGAAACAAGGGTATCTATGTGGGAGAGTGTGAAGAAGAGACTCAGAGGGAACCATCAACTCAAACAGGGTACTGATTTCTAAAACTCAGAAACCCAAGCACATCAATCCAGGCTTGACTTCTGACCCTTGCCAAAGTCAACAGGGAAACAGAAGCCCAAACGTAAAAAATGTTTTGTGACTCAGATATTAGCGCGGGGGCAGGCTAGTATCCGGGAAATGCCTGGTAAAGCTTGTAAAGATATCTGATGCTTTTCTTCGAGCCTTTGTCTGTACTTTACAGTTACATTCAGTTATCAGTTCCTAAGTAGGACTGGTGTGTAGCCTGGTGGTAGAGGACACATCTCTGGGCAAAGCCATGATTTTGATATTTGGCACTACACAATTAATAATAGCCATAATAAAATTCTTGTTTTCTTCTGTATATTCAATTCAAATAGGGAATTCTAGAGTAGTATATAATCTTTGTTAATTTTTAAATATAGAATCTTATTGCAAAGACCAAATTTGCATATGGGAAATGGAAACTGGCATAAACAGAAAGTTATAGATAACACTGCATGGGAAGTGGGTTCTTAAATTTATTCACGCAGCATAACCTATGTAACCTATAACAGAAAATAATTAACTAGAAGCCCCAGATCAGGTCTTGCAAATTTAGTGATCAATGCTACGCTGGATAACAAAGAACAGGTGTGATAGATAGGCAGTTTTCAGTTGGCTTAAAGATATGCGACAAGGCTCTTTTGTGGATCATAAGGACCAAATAAAAAGCATAGAGGATTCATCAGCTTGCTTTCAATATCTAGTCGGCAAAACTGTGAGGCATCCCTTCATCCAAGTAGTCTTCGCTTTGTCTGGTTCTCCTGTGATGCTCCAGAACAGAGATCTTAGATGCTTTGTGATAGAGTCACCAAAGCACCAGGATTTGGTAGCTGCTTAGTGGGAAACAGTGGCTTTTGGTACCCTAAAAAGTCAGTGTTTGCAATTCAGTTCTTATTTTGCCTTAACTTTAGCTTTCTCATCTTTACACGGGTATAGTAGTAATGATGTCTTATAAGTATGGAAGTATGTCTTTCTGGGAATTAAATGTGAATGTGTTATCAGTACTCATACAGGAATTTATATATAAAGACATATTTATTTATTTATTTATTAAACAACACCATTGTTATCACTACAAACTACCATAGCATGAGATCTCTGAAGTCTTAGTAGATTACCAACCATCACATATATGAGAGTGTGTGTATTTATAGTACTTAGGAACACGTAGAAATATTTGGCGTTAATACTGAAATGTAGTCTATAAAGTGTATTCAAACTCATATCCTCATTTAATCTTTAACATTTTTTAACATGCTGACAATTATTTCCCACTCCACTGAAGTGAATGAGTCAGAGAGTCCTAACACAGGGGCACAACTCCAAGAAGTTCTATAGACCACAGAGCATTTAGTGGGGAAGTTGCTAAGCCAGCGTTGAGCCCATGTCTTTGACTCAGAAGCTCTTCCCCATACCAAAAGGCTCTTTACAGACAGCATTTTTTAGGTTTGCATATTTGTGATCCATCTTTCCCGAAAGTCTCTATTCATCCACAAAGTATTTACTGATAGTAAACACACCATGATCCGGTTGACCTGCTGTGTAAACATACACATCACGTTTATGTTCACCAATCCTGGTGTTCTAAGCTAAGAAACCTAATTTCGTCATGCAAAGCCTACTGCAATGCTTTTAAAAAAAAAATTTGCTACGATTCCACTGGCAAAGACTGACATTAAAAATGCTGTTAACTCCATTAACTCCAGAGGGCACAGCTAATGAAATGTCCCAAAAGTTGAGCACTTGCCAAGATACCGCATCACGTAGGACAGCTCTCAATTAATCATGATGAGGGCATTCCCACTATCTAAATGAAATCTGTAATTCGGGATGGAGATTAAAGATCCTCTGGGGAATGAAGGAGAGGTTGATGTGAACATTCTACAAACTTGAAAGTAGAGATAGGTCTACTCAATATTCATGAAGCTGGATTGTTGACGCAAATAGATTGCCATCTCTTATTTTCTAATGGCTAGTCTTGTAGCGCTCCTATATCAGTCTTTGCTGGCTCCCTTCAACTTTAAAGGGAATTGCTGGAAAATGCACAAATGGTTTTGGAAGAGGAAGCTCACCATATCAAATATGATTTCTTGGAATCTCTATTTTTTTTAATTTTTTTGTCTAGTATTCATGATCCTAGATACATAAATGTAAAATAATGATGCAGCATATGTAGTAAACAAATGTTAGTAAGTGAGCCTTTTTTTTTTTTTTTGCATTAGGTAAGTCTACTGTCATATGCCAGTTTAAATATTGGCTGACATTTGATTGTGCCTACTTGAAAGAAAAGTCAAATTTCTTCAGCAAACTCATTTTTTCAAGAAAATGGCACATAGCCGGGCGGTGGTGGCACACGCCTTTAATCCCAGCACTCGGGAGGCAGAGACAGGCGGATCTCTGTGAGTTCGAGGCCAGCCTGGTCTACAGGAGCTAGTTCCGGATCGGGCACCAAAGCTACAGAGAAACCCTGTTTCGAAAAACCAAAAAAAAAAAAAAAAAAGAAAAAAGAAAAAAAAATGGCACACTTCAACTCTGCCCACTTTAATAGACATCCCTATTGCTGTTGTGGACAATTAAAGAGAAAATTGATGCGATTTCTACAAATGCTTAATTTACTTTATTAAGCTTTGCAAAGAGGTACTTGAATTGCGGGAACCTGCGGGACATGCGGAAACTCAGTCTTCTTATTTCAGGCTCTAACATCTGCCCAGAGCAGGTACCAGACCTCAGGAAATGCTTGTGGGTGTCTTTGTTAAACATGGTAACAGAATCAGTCTCTGAACATATTATTGGTTACTTTATCTTTTTTCTCTTTCTTTTCTTTAGGCTAGCCCTGCTCCTATAATTGTCAACACAGATACTTTGGACACTATTCCTTATGTAAGTACAACTTTTATTTGCTTTATTTTAAAAGTCTGGTAATACTCAATGAGTGAATTTAACAGCCACTGTGTAATTAGTTCTAGTCAGCCCAGACACTATGGCATAATGATATACATAATTAGTTTTGTGACCTTTGTTTTGATATTTCCTGATCCTTGGCTTGGAAACAAATGTTTCTCTCTTTTGTTCGTATTTCGTAAAGCAAAGTGGTCAGTCATGAGGGGAAAGAAAAGCGTGGACAGGTCTGTTAAAATACTGTTTGTGTGCTAGGTGCTCGGCTGGAAAAGGATTGAAATGCTTGAAGCAGGCATGGCGAACATCATTGTGTTTCTGGCTAAACAAACATTCCGATCAATTTCTATCGCAGAGCCCACAACCGAGTTAATCAATAAATAGTTGATAAATTATTTGTGGCTCCCGATAAAAACTAGAGGGGAAATTTTACAGATGGCGTTTTCTGTAATGATATATGCAGATGTGTGGGAATGTGAAGTATGACTTAGTAGGAGCCCCAGTGGAGATGAAATGACAGGGTGGGGCGAACAGCCTGAATGCTGGCGCCTAACCGCTATGGCGGCCAAAGACTTGAAGGACAGAATCTAGACCCGGAGACTGCAGCAGACTCATTGTGAGAGGGCGATTGACGTGATTCTGGATTTCTGTGAGTACTTTGAGCTGGTGGATGGATGGGTCTCGGTGACCAGGGACAAAAAGACCAGGGCAGAGAGACAGTATGGAGTAGGGAAGAGGAACCAGTGGAATAAACAACAGGAACAGATTTCTGGCTTTTAAGTGTATAAAACGCAGAGCAGCAATGGTGCAAAGCAGGTATTTGGTCCCCTATGGGTGTTCACAGACTCAGAGCCCAACCCCACATGCCTGGAGCCACCAAGCAAATCCCAGACACAAATGGAGCAGGGGATTATGGGGAATGCAAAGTACATGGCTCTCTAAAGAGGACATCACTTACCTGGAGCCGCTTTGCCAAATTATGTCATTTTGCAAGAGATATTGGAAAGACACATCTTTATGTAAATATTTTCGATTCCTAATGACAACTATTAATACTTTCCAAGGTATGAACAGCAATTTGCAAAGTTTGCCTCATCCATAGGCCGCCTTTAGGGAAATCCAACCTCACAAACCAGAGGTCCCAAACAGGTTCGGCAAGCCAGGATTTAGATGCGAAGGACTCAGGTACAATGCTGGGACTTGATTACAGAGCTCCGTACTAAACTGGGACACGGGGTCAGAACAGAAATAACTGGAGCCTTGGCTTAATGCTGAACCACCTGAAGTTTTGAACTAGCATATCTTAAATCTTCCTAAACAAGAACAGTGGAGTGCCAGCGAGAGAGAGAGAGAGAGAGGAAATGTGGTTAAACTCTCTGGCATGAATCAAGTAGTCTTGGAAAGTTAAGGGCTCTGTAGAGGAGATGAAGTACTTACTGTATTAAAGTTATTTGGTGACTGCTACGTTTTTGATCATTCCTTCTACCTTCTCACGAATACCTAGCATTGTTTTAAGTAGTTAACGAATGCATACAATTTAGTTCTCCTAACAAATGAGGAATAATCTATGAATTTTTATACTTTAAAAATTGGGAAAGGGAATTTTAAGGAGGTTCAGTAACTCACTGAAGTATTCTGAGCAATAAGCAGAGTAATAAATAAATGCCCTTACTATTGTTTAAAGGTTTTTCAACTCCTACATTGATGTTCCCTGTGTGTCTTCCCTCCTTCCCTCTCTGACAGTAAACCTCTCAACTTCAGAACAAAGCTTGCTTACATCACCCCATTACAAACCCCCAAAATAATGGGAATTTTGCTAAAGAGAGCTTGCCACAGAAGCCCCAACTTTCCACGGGATAGGGATCAATATATTAAAGAGTTTAATATTATAAACAAACCTGTTTGGCATAAAATATTTGACAAAGCAGAAAAGCAGTTTGCTAACAGAAAACTAGTATTCTCACCACCTTTCTGTTGCTAGCATAAAACACCAAAGACAAGATGGGAAAGAGGGCTTTGTTTGTCTTACATAGTAAAGGCCACAGTCTATCACCAAAAGAATTGAGAGCAGGGCAGGAGTGGAATGGGAAACCATGGAGGAATGCTGTTCCCTGACTGGCTTTCATTGGCTCTCCAGTTCATGGTCAGCTAACTTTCTTAAGCAGCTTAGGTCTCGCTGCCTAGGCTGGTCCCTTCACATCCGTCAGCAGTCAAGACAATTCCCCACAGACCTGGCCACAGGCCAGTCTGATCTGGGCATTCCGTCAACTGCGGATCCCTCAGATGACTTTGGACTGTTTCAAGTTGACAGCTGACATTAGCACAGATACTGTGCTTTGCGGGGACTTGGTTTGGCAAATGGGACTACTTTTTGTAGTGAATCAATAATAGTTCAACGCTTTCTGTTAGGGAATCTCATGGCTTCACTTTGAGATGCTGGCATGTGAAAATGACTTATCAATAGAATCTAAATGAAGATCTTATACAGGCAGGCTCAACTGATGCTCCAATTGATTAGCTAGGAAAAGCAGCCACATATAATGAATTAGCCCAGTTGCTCTCATTCTGCTAAATGTCAGCTTGGTACCTTACTTTGATTATTCCCAAAGATTTCTGTTTAATCACATTTTCTGCACTGAGTACAAACCTGTTTTTGGTTTCTGAAGTGTAAGGTCTGTGGTGAAGTATGTTGAACAGCTCAGAGTGATGAAACCATAGCAGTTTCCATGGTGGTATGTTCCTAAGCAACCTATTTAATCTTTTTGGAGATATATAATACCCTAAAACATAAATTACTATGCTAAACTCAGAGAATGTTAAGGAAATTATAACAGGTTTTATATATAAGAATAAAATCATGGTTGTTTAACTTCTAATTGGTAACAATGTATCGGCTTTTAAAAACTACAGATTGAAAGAGTAACACTTGGCTAAACTCTGGAAGAATTTTATAAATATGGATATTTTCTTCCAGGAAGAATAAATGTGACTGCAGTGTTTATCGGAAATGTCAGGTTTAGTGTGCAGCCATTTCCGTGGCTGTCTTTGGCTCTTGACATAGGCTCCATCTTCCCTTTTCCCCGACTCACCTGGTAGGTAACCTTGAACAAATCTGTTCCGTTCACAGTCTAGTTTCTATTTTCCCATTCCCCAGTGTTCTAAACTCTGTTTTCCTCTTTCTTGCCCATGTTCTACTTGTTCACATAATTTCAGCTCTATTTAATGAAAAAAATGACTTCAGAGTTCCCCAGGGTATTTTAGTCGTGTTGCATAAGAACATTCTCTTCTTAAAAATATTACCTGGATGACAAGCTTCTGCTTGTATTTTGAAGTTCTCCTCTAAAATAATTTTGATATACGTGCATGAGCTAATTTTGCTGCTGAGTAAATTTAATTTGGGGGGTCTGACTGGTTCTCCTGGAAATGGTTCCTTGGCATGCATGCAAAGGGTAAGCAGACTAAAGGAACTGTCCAGAGTCAGAGGAACACTGACTGATATAAGTGACTGATAAAGGTATACAAGATACTTAGTCTGATTTTCAAGAAGGTCTAAAGCATTAAAGTCCTGCCGTTAATGAGGCTTTCATGTATGTGTGCCTTAAAAACTTCGTCACACATATTACCATGATATATCAAGGTCAGGCATGATTTTGAATGTGCCATAACCTAGCCTTTGTGCGAAATATGAATCTCCCTATAAAATTAGCATCACTCAGCAAGACACAATGACACAATGGAGTAGGAGAGGGAGATACATCTTTTTATTATTTAAAAACTCTAATTATTACTTTTTACTCAATTTTTGTGTGCTCTTTTGTTACATATTTTTATGCTAAAACCCAAAGGTATCCTATCCTTAGAAGTTCAGAGTGTGTGGAACCTCTTATCACCTGCATGGCATATACCTCTTTTTACTGGCTTGCCTTTTCCTTTTAATAGTCTTGTCAAAGTTCGACGCTGGCTCTGTCTGCTTTCTAAAAATAAAATTAATCAAGGAGACTCTAGGATGTCTTGTGTTTTCTCCAGACCCCTCTAGTGTCCATTTGATAGACTAGCAGTTTTCTGGAAATGCACCACAAGAAGCAGAAGCCTTGAGAATCACGGATTTTCAATCTCAGTCAGTAACTTGGAGATCAGTTCCTGCAAATGTCTCATGTTCTAACTAATTGAACCTCAGCTACTCAGTACCGAAGCTCAGCTTACCATTTAACGGGACCCCAGGTAACAGCAATTTTTGGTGTGTAGCAGCCATGAGATCAGTAGCATACAACAGTGAGAATCTATTTCACCTGCATATATTTTGTCCTTAGCTCATCTGTGAAGCACCAGACTTGCCAAACCAGGAGATAGAATGATGACTTTCCTGGCTTATGCCATTCATAAGTGTTGGTCAAACCACCATAGACCAGGGCCACAGAGCAAGCCTAGTAGGGCTTCTGCTCATGTTACACCCACTCACATCCTACTATCCAGAATCAATTACATCACTGCACTCAAGGTAGGGAATAAGCAAACATCTGCTAAACCACAAACTAATAGATTGTATCATAGTTCTGAGGAGCTATCAACGGATATAGGAGTAGAAACTTAGATTGCAGAAACAGAAGTGATGATGGGGAGAAGAGGCCATCTGTTTAAAGTCTGTTCTTTAGGAAAAGCCTCCAGGAAAGCACAAGAGGGAAGAAGTGGAAGAGAACAGGAGAAATGAAAGAATTAGATTGCAAAGAATATGAGAAGACCCTTAGTAGTAATCACCCACTGAACTTGGCTCAAGGTCACTTACGTAAAAGTCATTTGAAAACAATCACGATGATATAACCTTGACAGTGAGACACGCCATTGGATGCAAGCAAGGCTATGGTCCTGGGGCAGAGGCCAAGGCACTGATGGGAAAGCAGTGGCTGCAAACTAAGGTGGACAATATGAATGAAAGAAATAGAGGTGGATGAAAGACAAAGAGAAGACACCTTGGGTTCAGGAGCAGACAAAAATTAGTAGTGGTTGGCAGTAAGGTTCATTTGGGGAGCGATAGGATGGGACTAGGCCTATGGAGTTTGGGGCTGAGAGTTGTCTGTTAGCAATGTGCCAATGACACATTGCCTGAAACCAAGAGCGGGAAGGTGAGGGGACGCTCCCTGAAGAGCAAGTGGTAGTTGAGCGTGAGATAACCAAGCCCTCAATTGTGGTGTTGGACACTTATTCATTGATTTCTTTAGATATCTGAGCACAGCAGCAGAGCCCTGCAGTTCAAGTTCCTGTTTGCATTTAAATTGGCAGCTTTAGAGCATACATTTACTTCTTCCCGTCTTAGAAATGATGATTAATAGTAAAGCATTGGGAAGGATTTTATGAGGTTAGCAACACTCGTCCTTCAGCAAACAGGTTTTCTTGTTTCATACTTTCTCACGAGCACTGCTAAAACTTACATTGTTGATGGTCTTATCTGTGATATTATCCAGAGATGAAAAATTCTAACCTGTCAGAAAGCAGTTTAATTTTGGCTAAACCGTGCCCATGAGGCAAGAAAAATTCATCAGTAGAGGAAATGCCATCAATACTTGTGCCAGCATTAAACCTAGCCAATTTGGGCGCATTTTTCAATTGTCAAAATCAGGAGATACCCTTACTCTTCAGCTTGTCATCTCACTCTAGAAGGTGTGGTGTGGAGCAGAGATGTACTGTTCAAATAATAATGTGCATGTGTGGTACCTAGAGACTGGAAGGTGCAGGCTGTGTTCAGTAGACCTAAGGCAGAGCCTGGAAATTTACATTTCAGACAGACTCTCACGTAACACTGATGCGATTCAGCTGCTGCACTCTCAGCACTGAGTGTGACAACACAGACTGGCTTTCTCTTCTTGCACACCCGGGGTTAGTGTTTGCAACCTGAGCCCACCGGTAAGTGGTTGGGTTTGGCTTACATCATATTATATACGTCTAAGCCTCTGTGTCAGATTTTACAAAGTTAGTTTAACATTGACCTTGTAGGGGGCTTTCTGAGCAGTCAGCTAACATGTAGGTGTTTAATTAACATTGATCACAGCCATAAAGGGTGGGGAGGCTATACCTTTGATTAAATAAAAGAGTCCTATGACTTAAACTTGGGTTGTTGCGACAAGAATACACAAGGCATAGGTACTTCAGGTAAGACTTACTGTGTTTCTGCTGGTCAGCAAGCACACTCACAGCTTGAGTTTTGCACACAGGGTGTGCACTGGGAACTCGTAGCAGCAACGTTATCTGGGAGCTTGTAATGGAAGGACTCTATGATCTCAGGAAGACTAATGAAATTGAAAACTAGGCAACAAAAGCATGGACAGTTTGTCTATTAAACCTTAATAAACAATATTAGGGAGGCAGGAATCCCTTTCTTGGTGGACCCCTTATTGTTTTCCTTTCAGAACACACTTCCTACCCTTGCCCCTTCTGCCCATTTTTTTCTCCTTTGTTTAAACTTATATTCATTCATATTCTTATAGAAAAAAAAGAATTCAATCTAGTCATCACATTGAATATACTTAACAAGGAAATGGCACGTAATGCTAGTTTTTAGGCACAAGCTTCTCTAAGTAGCTACAAGTCATGTGTAGTTATTTTGTTTATATTTATTTATTTATTTTTAGCTTCTTTATTGAATCTTTGTGGGTTTAACATCATGTATCCTAATTCTGTTTACCTCCTGCCCCCATATCACCCCGGTGTTGATGTATACCTCAGAGAAAGACAACAAAGCAAGCAAGCAAACAAAAGAAGTACAAAAAAAAAAAGTAAACCAAAACAGAATTTTTTTTTTAATTTTTATTGATTCTTTATGGATTTCACATCGTGTATTTCATCTGGGTTTAATACCCCATCTCCTCATACCTGCCCTCTGCTCTTGCAAATTCTCCCCTCAAAACAAAGCCAAATAAAAAATACTAAGAGAAAGAGAGAGCGCGAAGAATCTTGTCATAGAAACTGTAGCGTAGCCCGCTGAGTCACACAGTAGACTCGAGTACACTCATCTTTTCTTGCAAGTGTTCACTGCTTCAAGTCACTGCTCTGGCTCTAGGCCTCTGACTTCTGCTATGACATGGATAACGGGCTCTCACCGCGGGCTCCTCTTAGACGTCCTATTGGCCTGTGTTGTGGAGATCCTGCTGTTTGGATCTGTAGGTTCATCTCCTTCACCTGCTCCAACAGTTCACAAATAAGGTGGGTGTTGGGGGGCAACAATTTATAGTCCTGGTTCTGGTGCTGGTTGGTCAGCCTGCCAGCTTTCCCAAAGTCTCTAGCCCTGCCCAGGCCAGCTCACCCGATACAGCTTGCAGCAAGGAGCAGGGCCAGTTCTCCTGCTCTGAGTTCTCAGATCCAGGTTACCCACACTCACAACACCAGGGCCGGATCTACTGTTTTGCCCAGATGAAATGCAGGGCCTGCCCCCCAGATTGCTGTAGGAGGCATCCAAGAGGGAGTCAGCTCTCTCATGACCTCGGGGCTGGTTCATCTGCACAACAAGGTCAGCTCTAGTATGCTGTCCAGGCAGGGTGCATGTCTCGCTCTCCTGTGTGCTGCAGCTGATCAAGGGAAAAGCTAGTTCTCTCACCCTGGTGACCCTGGAGTAAGCTCTCTCATCTGCTACAGGTAGCAAGGGGTGGGGAGGTAACTTTCCCCTGACCCATGCACATGGCTGGAGAGGGGTGGGATCCAGCTCTGTTTCTTTCCCACACTCAAGGCTGACAGCAGAGTCAGCTGTAGTGTGCTGCCCAGACAGGCTGCAGAGCCTGCGCTCCTGTGTGCTGCAGCCAGGGAGGGTCAGGGATAGCTCTTTCACTCTTGTGGCCCTGGGGTCAAGGCTCCCACCCTGTGTGTAGTTGTGAAGATAATAAAATATTATAAATTTAGCTCTTCAATTATAAGACCCACATCTTCAGTGTTAATGAACCAATATGACTAATAAACACCATAGTGAATAGTGAAGTTGGAAGGAGGATGTACTGGGGGACATGAGATGGGCTAGCTACGTTTGCTTGACACACACTAGAGTTATTTCAGAATATGATATCATAATTGAAAAGTGCCCCCAACTAGATTGGCCTTTGGACAAGTCTGTGGTGTATTTTCTCTTAATCTTTGGTTTTTCAAGACAAAGTTTCTCTGTGTTGCTTTGGAGTCTGTTCTGAAACTAGCTCTTGTAGACCAGGCTGGCCTTGAACTCACAGAGAGCCACCTGCATCTGCCTCCAGAGTGCTGGTATCAAAGGCAAGCGCCACCACTGTCTGGCACATTTTTTTATTGTTCATTGATATATCTGGGCCCAGCTCACTGTGCACAGTGTTGCCTAGGGTAGCTGTCCCGGGTTCTATAAGAAAAGATTGATCAGAGCCATATTAAGAGCAAGCCAGTAAGCAACACTCCTCCATAGCCTCTGCACCATCTCCTGCCTCCAGGCTTCTGCCCTGTTTGAGATCCCTTCTTACTTCCCTCAGTGATGGACTAGGATGTGGAACCGAAAGAAGGCTGTTCCTCCTCGAGCTGCTTTTGGTCATAGTGTCTTGCCACAGTAATGGAAACCCTAAGACATCAGGAGAGTTAGAAAGGGGGAAACGTGAGTTGATGTCATCACATTCCATTGTGTGGCTCTATGAAATTCTCAAGAATAAAGAAACATTATAAAAATAAGTACAAAAAATCATTAAAATAATGTAAATATAATCTATCTATAATTCCTGAAAATTCTACAGACAGAACCACAAATAAGTAAACTGGATAGTGGAGCTACTTTCCAAAAATCAAGGCACCAGGGCTGGAGAAATGGCTCGATGTTGAAAAGAGCACTTATTGCTTTTCCAAGAGACCTGAGTTTGGTTCAAAGCAGTCATGGTTTTTGTCGGGGAGGAGACTGTGCACACACACACCTGTAACTCCAGGTTCTGGTCTTCATAGGTACAGACACATACACACACACACACAGAGCAGACACACATGAGCATACACACACACACATATATAAAGTAAAAATACAATCTTATGTAATAGCTATCTGTAATTATAATTACCTAATTCATCATGAAAACATCATTCCAACTGTGTTTTTTTTTTCCTTTGCATTATGGTTGTATCCAAATCTAGAAAGATTCAGCACTCCTTTGGACTTGTGGTGTGTCCTCATGTGCAGAATATGACTGCTGACCTCATGACCTTAATCTCCAAAGCTCTCATATGTGACAATAGAAGCCCATGTGTATATAATTACTAAACATTTTCAGGAGATTTCAATAATTCTGTCATCATTTCCTTCGTGTGAAATCCTAATAAATCTCGAAAGTAGGTGAACATTTGCCCTACTAACCCAGTCGCTAACCTAATTCCATGTTTTTGTCCCATGCTCCCCCATGTAGAGTGGTGAACTAGCTTCTCAATATGTGATTTCATACACACTAAGAAAGTCTTTATTTTAAGTTGCCACATTGGACTTCAAGTGAGAGACAAAAGGAAAATAAAATATGTCCACATGGAGATTGTTGTTGGTGAGAAGTTATCATTCTAAATATGGATGCTATGAAGGCACATGATCCTTATACCTGGGCAAAGAGACATTCTGGTTCAAAGACATTTAGCCTGACAGAGTAAGATCAGCAAAAGTAGGAAACGGCTTATATAGCTTCCTAATGGCATTATGTTTTGAACTCTCCCTAAGCTGATAGGATTGCAGAATCCACAGCCCATCCTAGAGACACAGCATCCTAACTCCTGAGGTTCGGACCCTTTCCTTGCCCATAGTAGAGATGGTACTAACCATCACACATGATGCACCATCAGGTCTGAGGATGCGGCTCTACAATTTCTGACGTACTTTTCCTCCTTAGTGGGGACCCTAAGATAAGCTAAGGTGGAACTGAAGCAAAGGTAAGAAAGAGTGGCTACAGATAAGACCAAATAAAATACTAAACGTATGCAAAGTATAAATACAAGCTATTGTGCATTAATCTGAGGCAGTCTTTAGTTTTGTTTTTTAATCCCTTGAACCCATCTTTTAAAAATCTTATAGTCTACTAAAGAAATAATAAATTAGGAAGTGGGATTTTGCACGGTGTGAAGCATATAATTTAGATCTGCCTGACTTCTTCCTGCACACCCTAAAGGTTTCGTCTAAAATGATGCTGTTTTTAAGAAGGGGAGGCTAGAGGTCGTGTTGCTATCTGAGTTTCCATGGCAGGCTCCTCACCTGCTGAGGAAGCATTTGCGTTGCATTCTAATTGCTTCTTTAACCACAGATCTTTCTAGAAGGCCAGTTTCATAAGCACAGGAGAAAAATGCTTGCTATCCTTCACCTTTGGTCCTCTCCGACTCGGCACTTTTTTATGACTAGGTAGACGGAGGGAAGGAGGCAAAAGAAGAAAGAAATGGAAGGATGGAGAGAAAAGTTTGAAGGAAGGGAAGGAAAGAGTGATAAGTAGGCAAAAGAAACTGTTTTCCATCAAGGCAGGGAAAGGTTGACTAGCATGCAGTTCTCAAAGGACAAGTGAGCTGTTTCTAGGCAGAGGAGATAATGCTGGCAGGACCATCTCACATGTTATTACAAATGTATTTTCACTAATATACCTCTGAAACCTGCCCTGTGCCCTCGCTGCAGCCGCACCCCGATGCATGTTGAATAAATGAGGCTAAAGAAACAGCAGTTGCTCACCTACATGCACTGGGTACAGATTTTTTTTTTCCTTGAGTCTTTCCTATATCTCCTTTATTATTTTCTTCTTGACCCTACTTCATCATCCTGGAATACCTTCCTATCTTTCTAGTCTTATAAAAAGTCCCTACCACCATCGAAAAGCCATTGTCCATTCCTCTGGCCTACATTAATGTCTTCTTCCCCCTTGACTCCATGGCGTTTCACTTGTGGAAGAATGCCTGCTTTCGTAAAAAGATGAAGGAATCTGGATTGTTTTAATTTGACCATCTATTAGCTAAGTACCAAGGGAACTCTCTTTTTGTCTTAATGTTGAGTAGGGACAGCAATAGCAGTCCTTCATGATATAGTATTAGAACTCAGGTTCAGTTTTATTTAACAAAGTTCAAGGAAATATGTTCTTGTAAAGTAGGGATGCATTCCTCTTCTGTTTGACAGTCCATGGGTGATTTGTCTAGATCTAGACCACCAGTTCTGTCCCATAACAGTTTAAGGGACTTTTCTGACTCATTGATACAGCCATGAACATAGCCACTAGTATGACACACGAAGAAGTAAGTAAGGGAAGAGTAGAAATGAGTATGGTTTGTCCTTTGGAGGGCATTTCCGACAAATCCTAAGTATGATTTTTCTTCATACTTCAACAGCTCACATTTAGGCAAAAAGCTGTTTCTGGGTACAATGGAATACTGGGTGATAAAACATTTATTCTACAATTTTACAATTTAAATAAAAAATGAAAATCCAATTAAGATGCTATAGCTCATGGCTGAGCTGTGTGGGAAATTAAAAAACAACTGAGGAACAGGCAGACTTGTCCCTCTCGTAGTGTGGATAATAGAGTTGTTCAGCTATGGGGTCTTTGTCCAGAGGAGGCTGAAAACGATGCATGAAGAAAGCATGAGAATTTTTCCCATTATGGTTTTGCATCGTTTCTGATACCTGTTTCCTAGGCATTATAATAAACCAAGTAGTATTATTGCAGCTATGAGAAAATAAGCTGCCCTGTAGGCTAGCCTACGTGGGGAATGCAAATGCACTAACAGTTTGCTGACAGAAATTTAAAAAATAAACTTAAGACTGAGGTTAAGAATCACTATCTGGGGGGGCGGGGGGGAGGGACGGCTATCCAATCTGACTCTGAATTATAAAATTGTAGCAAGACTTGCATGGCTAATTATTTTTGGAAGAATGTGGTAATTGCATTGTGGAATAGATCATATATCTATAAACGATGTTCAAACCTGTAGTCTCTGTACCTGGTGTGACTCTGGAAAAGGTGCTCCAAGGAGATGGCTTGATGTGCTGAGTGGGCTCCTTAGAAGCAAGCTTGTTAAGTTGGTAATTGGCTCGGCCATGCTAACACGGCTGTCTATGAAAAGAAGAGGCCCCAGGTTCAGGCATGTTCAAGTTACTGCAACATGCCTCCAAGGGCTGTTGTTCTGACACGAGACCCCATTTCTGAGTTTAATTGGGTTAATTAGAAAGGGAAGCATAGATGTAGCATGAACAGCTTAGCTTAAGGGTTCCCCACATCACAACCAGAAACCTACAAGCGAAATCACGGCTAGAAGTGGGTCTAATCTGACCCTCAGGTCATGGTCATATCCTGAGGTCCAATACTATGAAGAGCAATCAAATGTCAAGCCCCTCTCAGCTCCAAGTCCTCAAGAAGCTTTCCCCATGACCCATCCCCTCAGTTGCCTGTGTATCCTGACCCATTTCACCATCTTTTTTATGTACTTCAGGCTTGTTTGATAGTTTGACTGAATGCCTATCTTCTGTGATGCAGAAAATGGACTGACTCCTTGAAGATTACATATCCTAACGCTGTTGTAGAGAGAACAGACTTGGCATCCGGCAGAACCGGCTCTTGCTTGAGCAGCAGCACTGCTGCCTCGTTAGTGATGTGAACTTGCAAAGTTACCTAAGCTTTCTGGGTCTTCGTTTCTTATTTGATAAAATGTGGGAAACTGGAACTATACTGTAATATGGGTATGAGACTGAACTGAGCAACTTTCTTTATGGTTCGACAAGGTGGTTTGAGTAGCAATAATAATTATCCCTCACACCATTAAACTTTCTCCATGCGTTAATCTCTTAGGTCTCCACAATAAGCCTTAGGAAGTATATGATTGTAGTCTTCACTTTTAAAGTAAGAAATCTCAAACAAAGACATTATTATCTTGCCCAAAGTCTCACAGAAGACACTTGAGGGCGTGTAGCTAGAATTGCTTTAGTCTGTTGATGCTTAGCATTTGCAATCAAAGTCAATTTTCTGAGTTACTTAGATGTGGGGAAGGGTGGCATTTGAAAGCAACTGAGGTTGTTGTATACCTCACCAAGAAAAGACTGGGGAAAATGGCATGTCGTAGTGGTGGTGCTGGTGGTGCACACCTTTAATCCTAGCACTCAGGAGGCAGAGGCAAGGAGGATCTCTTACTTTGAGGCCCATTCGGTCTATAGAGTGAGTTCCAGGACAGCTAGGGGTACACAGAGAAAACCTGCCTCAGAAAAAAGAAAAGAAGAGAAAATATTGAAAAGCTACAATGTGGAGAAGCTGTTCCAAATTGTAGTACCTGGAGGAAATGATCAAACTTAAAAACAAAACAAAACAAAAATCTTGCTGCTTGTGAAAGCTGAAATACTGATTGGAATATCAAAAGAGGACAGCTGGTGTTGGTACCATGGCATCTAATCACATGTAGAGACTGAGAATGATCTGGACTAGGTGGATTTAAAGGTCTCAGTCAACATGCCCCCATCTTTCCTAGTTTATTTTATTCTCAAAATGTCCATGGAAGGAGCAATTGTTTTAAGGCAAGAGAGTCTAAAACATGTTTTGACATGATGAGGTTTCAAAGTTGATGTCACGGGTTAATACGAAGTTAGATTTTTCTCAGGTCCTCAGATGCCTCCCCACAAATTGGCTGTCATATGAGGAAGTCTTTGTGGGCATGTCCTGGGCTTGGCCTCTCATCTATGAAATGCCTGGGCTCCGCTGACCAAGCTTGGGCACATTCATTATTTTGCTCATTATACTCTGTTTCTCGGAGGCTACGGGAACAGAGCAGTGCAGGCTGTGGCTCACAACACAGAGATGCCTCTGCCACACTTGTGGCCTGGGAAGACTGCGTACAGGGTGCCAGCATGCCGGGGGTCAGCTGAGGCCTCTGGGCTGGTTTGTAACTGCAATCTCATGCTGTGTCCTCACATGACAAAGGCAGAGAGTAAAAGATGTCTCTCTTGGAACCTTTGTGAAGACACCAACCCCATCGGAAAGGTGCTGTCCTTAGGATATAACTCCTTCCTAATGGCACCATCTCCCAATACTTTTTCTTTGGGAATTAGAATTCCAGTTATTAACTCAGTGACTAGACCACCAATCTACACCACTGTCAGTTCCGTGTCTCTCTTAAGCATGGTGGTTCATTCATGCAATACATGTCTCCTGTATTGGTCATTCATAAGAAGAAAAACCAAGTCCCTACCTCAAAATAGGTGATGCACAACAGAGAAGCTGCCGCAACAAAGCAACAAAGCAAAACTCTGTGCTTATTTCACTGGGAGGTGGATACTGTGGTTCCTTTAGGATAAAAGCTCCCTGAGGAACTCTGGGAGAAAGTGAGATGAGAGCTCTAACCAGAGTATGAGAAGAAGCTAGGCTAAGCAAGCAAGCAAGCAAGCATTTTCATGTTGTGTTTTCCTTTGCTCAGTCTGTTCCACAAAATCGTTTTTGTGTTAGGTTTTATTTGTTTACATGTTTCTCCCTTTCCTACCCAACACCATTAGCTCAACTTTGAAAGGACTATTAGATCCCTGGGAGACATCCAGACTTTGTTCTGCTTAGCTTTCTACATCAATGTGGTCGCTAGTTCTTATATCATAGGCTTGTGAGTATCTTATCTATAGTCCACTTTCTTTTTCCTCAGGACTCTTGCCCACATCTCTTAATCTCCTAGGTTCTTATACCTGCCTTTGAAACTTCCTGTGTGGTTCTACCCTACACACACACACACACACACACACACACACACACACACACACACACACATCAAGCCTTCTTTTATGGCTCTAAGTTTTATGCTATTATTGTAAAAACCACTTATGATCCTGACATTTAAATACCTAAAGTCCTTGAGTTCTCTACATGACAATGGAATGTGTGATGTTTGTGTGTGTTTAATTGGATCTTACCCTCTTCTCCACCCCTCATCCTGCACTCCTGTACCCTCTACTCCGACTGCGCAGTTGTTTCCTGAGTTCGCTGTGTTCATTGATCTGGACTTGGTAGTTTTCTTTGGACTTCCCACTTAATTTCTATCTTCTGCATGCCCTCTAGAATCGACTTCATGAGCCTCGGTCTTGACATGGTTCCACATCCCCGTGATTGTATCACTAAGAATGAGGATCAATGGAATAGGCAAACGAAAGTGATAAAACCTGTGGGGAGAAATGGTTGTTGTGAGCGGTCAGAGTCTACAAGATCTAGAGTTGTTCTGCCTTCACTCTTCTAAGAATAAGGCTACCCAGTTTTTTTTCCTACCATAGTTCAAGTGGCTGCTGTAGCTCCAACCATTGTATTATTGTATTATAGCCATTACATTTCAGGCAAAGGGGGCATTAGATTTGCCTCTAGACCTTTAAGGATACTTTCAGAATTTCCACACAATAATTTACTTAGTAGTTATAGACAGGCATGTGATTTTACCCCCCCCCCCAAAAAAAACGTATACCATTTGATGTTTAATGGAGTGATAGTTTCAGAGAAGCAGAGGAAAATGAATAGCAAGAGGTAATTAGCAAGTCCCGTTCTAGGCACTCTCTGTACGGTGTTATCAGTTTCCCTTAAGAGGAGCTTTGTTCTTCCAATTGAATCTTTCCAGAGCTCATCTTTCAGCAGGCACCTGCTGAAGGGAATGCTCCCATGGTCTTCACTGATTTGCACCTTGCTGATGTGGGAGTGTCATATATCAATCTGTTGATTTCATTGGTTAAGTAATAAAGAAACTGCTTGGCTGGCCCTCATAGGTTAAAACATAGGTGGGAGGAGTAAACAAAACAGAATGCTGGGAGGAAGAGGAAGTGAGCTCAGACTCGACAGCTCTGCTCTGGAGCAGAGACAACATGCTCCCATCTCCAGGGTGGATGGGAGAGCTCCGCTCTCTGAGGCATGTGATGAAGCTCCGACCCAGGATGGACGTAGGCTAGAATCTCCCTGGTAAGCCACCTTGTGGGCTACAGCAGATTATTAGAGATGGGCTAGTCCAAGTGCGAGAGTTAGCCTAGAAGAGGCTAGATAGAATTGGGCCAAGCAGTGATTAAATGAATATAGTGTCCGTGTAATTATTTCGGGGCATAAGCTAGACAGGCAGCCGGGGTGCTGGGGATGCAGCCCCGCCGCTCATATTACTACACCTTGCCTTCGCCCAGTCCTCTGTACACATCTACTGTGTCTGCCTTGTCTCCCTGTTTCAAGCTGTCAATTGTTCCTTTTGCTGGGAAGTTTTATCCCACTCTTCTTCTTTGAACTCTCTCCTGGGCCATCTCTTGCCTGACTGGAGCTGATCTTGTATTCAGTTCTGTGCTCACCGAGCTGCCCTTGGATTTGACCATGAACTTCTTAGACACAGACTATGTTTTATTCATTTCTAAATCTCCAGAATCCAGAACATGCCCAGGAAAAAAATCATGGAAATTCAATCATAGGCATTCAATGCAATTTTAAATAAATGAAATGTGTGTGTATGTATATATGTATATATATTATATAATCATTTGCTTAGCACATTAATAAACAATTATTTTTTACTGGCATATCATCTGTCAAAGAATAGGCCATATGCAGAGATGAACTTTCCAGAAACATTTATTGTCTTCCCTTTCAGAAATTTAAATTCATCTGAGGGAGAGACATAATAAACAAACAATAATTATTGCTGTGAAAGACAGTGTTAAAACATGGGTATTAAACAGAGTCCCAGTAATGATTCGGGGTTGCTTCCTGGATACATCCTTGTTAATTTGTTAGCACATGGTATTTCATTCTTACTCATGACAGAAATGAGTGAACAAGTTTGTTCTCATAGCATGATCGGTCCATGCTTCTGAGTGCAGCTACTACCACCAAGTAAGCGCATTGCCTCTACTTGAGAGTTCAGTGACTAATAAAGTGTAAGACATCAGGATATAGATGAGGGTCTCCATGTGCTCTGGACATTGATGCCTTAAATAAACGGCTGTGGTGAAGGAGATGAGCTCTTGAGTTGCAAAGTGCTTCATCAACATGGAACAAGCAGGTTTACGGGTATACTTTAATTTAGAGCTCACAATCCTCTTGAGTTAGATGCTGTCCTGGTTGTTTTTATGTCAACTTGACACAAGCTAGAGCCACTGAGGAAGAGATGCTCTTATTTGATACTATGCCTCCGTTAGATTGACCTGTAGGTGAGTCTGTCAAGCGTTTTCAAAGTTAGTAATTGATGCGGGAGAGCCAAGTCCATTGTGGATGGTGCCACTTCTGGGTACGTAGTCCTGGGGTCTGTAAAAATGCAGGATGAGCAAGCATGGGGAACAAGCCAGTAAGCAGCATTCCTCCATGGCCTCCGTTTCAGTCCGTGCCTCCAGGTTTCTGTCTTGAATCTCTGTCCCAGCTTCCTTTGGAGATGTAATTTGACCTGTAAGTTGTAAGAGGAAATAAATCCTTTCCTCCCCAGGTTGCTTTTATTTCAACAATAGAAACCCCAACTAGTATAGGTTCTATTCTCCAGGTCCTCATTTTATGGTGTAAAATAAAACCCTGATACAGGGAAAAGTTAGCTACCATGGTCAAAGTCAAGAAAATTCTTAACTGTGTAAAACAGAATGTTCAACCCAGAGGCATCAGGACTACTGGGGAGTATATGGCATGCAGGATGAGAATCTCAGATACAAGGAACCTGAATGTACCTTCTAGCAAGTCCCAACTGGTAATGCTTTGCTCCATACCAGTGTTCCATTTTTCCAAAAAGCAGCTAAAATGATATCTACGTTCATTCTCATTCTGGGCCAACCAGACATTGACTCTTCCTGGAAACTTAGGCATGTAACATGTGAAATGTTCCAGGCCACACCGATGCTCCCATCCAGAGTATCCACTGCAGCAATATTTTGTTTGTAATATAACAAGTAAAGCTTGCCTGGAGATCAGAGTGCAGAACTAAGCCACTAGTTAGCCCTAGAGGCCACACAGTGGTGACACACACTTTTAATCCCAGTATTTGGGACACAGAGGCAGATGGATCTCTGTGAGTTCAAGGCCACCCTGGGCTACACAAGGTTGAAACTGTCTAAAAGAGAAACAGAGCTCACACAAAGATGATCCCAGCACTTGGGGTCACACGCCTTTAGTCCCAGCACTAGAGAGGTGGAAATAGGAGTAATATGGCTGGACAGGAAGAGGAATACAAGGCATGAGGAGACAGGAGCTCAGATTCAGTCTGAGCATACAGTCTGAGGTCTGAAGATTCATAGAGACAGAATCAATTGCCCTTCAGTCTGAGCGTTGGTAGAGGCAACAACTCTATATTTACTGGCGGCTCTTCTTCTCTGGTCTTTCAGCTTTAACCCCTATATCTGACTCTGGGTTTTTAATTAATAAGAAGAATTAGAATTTGTGTTACAAGCCACTTCCACTTCTCCTATTCTACATTATCATAATGCTCCATCTTATGAATCTGCTGTTTGTTGACATTTAAAGAAGATATATTAGTCAAAAATACTGACGTGATAGATCTGCATCCTTGTGAACTCACTGGGCCACGTGAGTGGATAGAAGTGTGTGATCATCTCCTCATTAAGGGTGGTTATACTGTGACAGGAGCAAAATTTGGAAGCTGGAGGTTCGACGTCAAAGCAAAAAGAACATTTTAAATGCTTCATTGATTTTCTTTCTCTGTGTTTTTGTTTTTGTTTTAGTGCAGGAATACCTGGCCGCATCACTGTCTCCTTTCTCTGATTTATAACTTCTCCATTAAAGAGTCATTTGAAAGGCAGTATGGCCAGGGAGTTTTATCTGAACCATTCTCTCAGTATCTGATCATTTTCATCTCGTGGTTATTTGGGCACTTACCAGACTATAATTGCAGTCCTTGGCATCTGTAGAGAAGAGAGAACATATGATACAGCAGGAATTGTGCCAACTGGGAATCTTCCACCTTAGATAATGTATTTGATTCTCACCAAAACGTTTGAGTTAAAATCATCATCCTCATTTAAGATATGAAAACTGAGTCTTAGAAAAATTCAAAAATATGCACAGGGCACACCAATCCTAAGCACTGAGTCAGAGTTGAACTCATGCATCCTTCCTGTAAAGCCCAGGGATTTGTCATTGTGCCACGCTATACTAGAAAGTCAGGACTTAATTGCAGTCAATAGGCAAACAGAGTGGGGGGGGTCCTTGAAAGAGATTATTTTTGCTGTATTTTGGCAGAGTTATTACCTTACTTGCTTTGTTTTTCTCTCACAGAATTGTGCTTTGTTAAATTGATGACTGCTTCAAACATCCAGTGTTTAAACAACCCCCCTTTCTTTCAAATATCTTGCTGGATCAGAATGCTCAGCTTCCGTGGGTGCCGCCTCCAATGATCATTTGGACTTAACTCAGAGAACCGCTTGGAATTTGTTTTCCCTGAATTGGTTGGCATGAGCCACTTATAAATTGGTAATGCGGAGTTAAGAATAAAACTGATTAAAGACTGGATCCGTATAGGTAATCACTAATGACTGAGCGGTGGCCAAGCAGTGCCAACTGAACAAGTGCCAATGAGGGGGAAGATGAATGAATCAAGGCTAATGTGTTAAAAAAAAAAAAACAATTAGTCCCTGAATCCCATTGAACCGCAAGTCTACAGCCGATGTAATTAAAACAGCTGTGGATGGCTCTAACTGAAAAAGTAAAGGCAGAATTATGGAAAAGTTACCAGATAGTGGTAGTAGAGTCTGAAGCGGATGGACAGATAGTGGACAATAAAGAACAAGGAGGAATAAGAGTCCACAGTGTCAGAGCCATCAGAAGCTGTATCCAGGGCCCTGAAGAAACCTATCCGGAGACGATTACCACTCGGCTTTAGATAAAAGCAACACAATATCCTGTAGGCTTCCCATATGGCATCCTGGACGCAAGTCTTTGAATATAGACATTGTTGGGTGAGAAGGTAAAGCTTTATTCATTCAGCGCACATTTCCTTAAAGCACCAATTCTGTCTGGCACAAGCCAGGGTATTGGGAAACCGGTGGCAAACAGAATAGAGGTATATGACCCCAAGAAGTTTACTACTCATAAGACTACAAAGTCAGTTAAATCAGGAGGTGTAATTCTTTTTAATCTTATTGAGAAAAAAAGGCAAACAACATGGGAGCACAGGCACGGAAATATTCTGTTAGTTCTCTGTAGTTTTACACGATGTGTCTCTTGTGGCTTTCTCTAGTGCCTGGTGCTTGCATCGTTTTATATTTTCGGGGACTAAAGCTAACTGTACATTCTGAGATGGCTTTGGACATCTGCTGGTTTCAGTGCCTTCGCCTCCTGCGTGCTGAAATTGCAGTGCGAGCTACCATGACCGACTGCTTCCTTATATCCACTTCTATACGCCGCTCTCCCTAAGCATCACATATAGTTACAAAGGACTTGTTTTCCAACTGGTGGTGAATTTTCTGCCTGCCTATTTTTCACTTCTTTGTGATTAAAAAAAATCTTATTTAATCTCCAACTCATAGCATATGGTCTTATCTTCAGAACAAAACTCCTGAGATGCTGTCTACTCTGTGAGCCTTCTCCTCTGCCGGTCAAACACACATCCATCCATGTCAAGGACACTTTGAGACTGATTCAATAGTAGCACATACCATAGCATATTTTGTTATGTAACTATAAATAACAGAATGTATACAGAATATATCAGAAGAATGAGTGTGGAACTCAGGGCCAGGGTGCTGAAATAGAATGCAGAGAGCCCATGGATTTGTGTTTAGCACCCTTCCTAAGAGCATCTCAGAAATCCTTAGTTCTATCCAAATATGATAAAAATAATCATTTAATTAATTTAAGACATGTATCAGATTTTAGATGATACCATGATATAATTAAAAGAAATTAGGTATTATCTTACACTTGCAAGTAATAAAAGTTTGTACATTAGTAAAACTCAATGTTAAGTGTGAAGAGGGAATATAATATATAGTAGGTCAAGATCAAAGGAGTAATTATACTGTTTTGAAGTTCATTACTATAAATTCATCATAGATTATTATCTAAATATATATAACTAATATTTATATAAATATATAAGTCATTCTAAACAGAATCTTAAAGGATAGGAAGGAGTTCCCAAGGGAGACAAAACTTGAAAGATTGGCAGTCTATAAGGACACAATAGCCACATGCAAATAAAGATTCAGAGAAATGTATAAGCTTAGAAAGTCATGCAAACTGATTTTGTCTGGTGTCATAGAACTAAATTCTAAATGGGGACAGTGAGTGATGATCAAGAGTGATGAGCAGGAGTCACCAGCTGCAGATAACTTGGTATCGTCATTCACAGCACTGATTCATGCCAGTTTCCTGGGATTTGAACTCATACCTCTCTGACATGAAGCTGACCTACCCTTGGCTTCATCATCCGTGATTGTGTTAATAACTGTGTGTATGACATAAAGATCTCCAAGCATGTCATCAGTTAAAATTGTAAAAAAAAATTGAGAAATTACCTAGTATGTACTATGGATTAATGACTTAGCTGCATGGCTTTCCAAAGCCTCTTCCTAGAAAATAACGCACACAGCTGTGCGACCCGTCATCATTTATTGTTAGAACTTTCTACGTTTCTATTTGATTCAGAAATTTCCTAGAAAACTGTGGCACAGACGATGAAACGAGTAAAGAATGTCATAGGATTTTAGATGGAAAGTGCAGGGTGGAAGTGGCAAAAGTAGAGTCCTCGTGTATGGAATTTTAAAAAAAAGTAATACGTATAAGAAAAATGAATTGAGAGCTTTGGGGCATATCTGATCAAGAAAGGCAGCCTCGGCTTTCCTGCATCCAACAGCTTTGCCTGAAAAGGCTGGATGTACGTCTACTTGACCCAGCCTTCCTGCTGAACATGCAGTTATGCCTGGTAAAACAGTGAGGCCTCTCAGGTACACAGAAATGACCCCTATAGACTTCTTCCGGCATCAGACAGAGCTCAGTGCTTCATCCTTCTACAAAGTCTTCTTGATCTTTGCACACAAAGAAAGCTAGTGTCTCCAGGTAGCAACAGGTAGAGCAGTTGGGAATGGAAGGAACGGGCATCACATGGATGAGGAAGCCCTCTTTCTCTATGCTGGTCTTCCTGCCAAGACTCTAGATGTCTGTGGGTTTGCTCTGGTAGGAAGGTGGGTCTCCAATAGCCCTTCCCTCACCTGGCCTTGGAGGGATGAAAGAATGGTTGAATCTCCTTATCCGTGCGTAGCAAATATATTTGAATTTTTCCAAACTGGTATCCTTAGAAGAAAGGCCTGCAAGCCCCCACTCCTAGCAGAAGACCAGGAGGCTCTAATGAGTTGTTCCTCACTTACTCAATTAGTAATGGCATTCGCTGAGCATGAGGTAGTAAAAATGAGCCTAGAAAATATAGTGAAATGATGTGATAGTGTTTAAATTTCTAGGAAAGAAGAAAACAGTAGTGCTGTGCTTCTACCCAGAAAAGCATATTATTTTGTGTTATTCTCTACCCCAGTCAAATTTTTTGTATCTAGGGCAAAAGCATTTCTATCAATTCTATTGTGCTTCTTACTCTGACCAGTATTGAATCTTTCCTCATTGTTGGAGAGTTAGTATGCCCTAGTTTTAGAGTGCCCTGCAATATAAAATACAATAAATCCTGTTATCACTCGTCTCAGGATTGAACAATTCTTTGCTTATCTTACTGTTATTTCAGAGATGCACTGCAATAGATCCTGCAATACCATGGCCTATTCAGCAGTCTGGCATGGTGGGACTCATGCTAAGGCAGAGCCATGCCACAGGTTCCTACTCCACAGCCTTGATGAGTTCCGCAAAGTAGGCCCAACTATTAAACTCATTTCCATTCCATTATGCCACCCATTAGCTGGGAATTTTACCACCTCTTTTGTTCATTTGCAATTTTACCAGATTGGTGATCTGCTCTTAGTAACTTCCCCATTAATAGGAATTAGTAAAGATTTTTAATAGTCATTTAATTAGTTTTAACGTATGTCTCGGTATCCATCATTAAGTTCTAGAGGGGATTTTTTTTTATATGTTGATCAGAGTTGGGTAAGTGGAAGCCATAGTGTGCAACTGTTTGTGTGTCTTCTGAGCTCTTTGGCTCATACTCAGGGTCTCGGCTATATGAAGAGACCATTGGTGGTGCTCGAGAGATCGGATTAGAGAGATGTGTGGGAAGTATTGAATTTATACATTTAATTAACTTTCTGTATTACCCTTGTGTTATTCTTGCTAAGTAGTTTACAGCGGAAAGAAACCTGGTGTTTAAAAAAAAAAATAAACCTCATCCTGTCCTATCATGTTTTGTCTTTTTGTTTGAACTAATACAATTCTCATCATTTAATTTTCATTTTAAATGCACAAAAAGAACTGAATTGTTTATGGTCCTTAAAGGAAATAATACACAATGCGTGTATCTAATATATTTGATCCTTTTGTGGATGGAATTGGGATTTGGGATTGTTTTCTTCCATTTTAAACTTTTTGCCAGTTTTACAGATGCATGCTATGATTTTTAATCTTTTTACCCTCTGTCCTTCTCTCGTTCTCCTTATTCCCCAGATGAAACCTTCTTTTTCCCAACGAGGTCTCCGCTAACTCCACGTCTCCTTCTTGTGTGTTAGCCGCTGCCTTCTATCAGAGTTGCCAGGTCTAGCAGGGGTGGGAAGTTATTTCCTGGGACACTGGCAACTCTGTAGCTGTGTCACTGAAAACACGATAACACTTCTGTTCCCCAGCAACCATTAAGCTACCAATAGTCCCTGAGTGAGGGTGAGGCCTCCTATATCTCTCCTCTTTCCATGACGTGGATGGGTCTAATCTTGTACAGGTCTTGTTACAGGTTCGGTGAGCTCCCTAGCTATGTCATGTCAAGAAGACATCATTTGCTGCACTTCTTCCTATTCTATGCCTCTCATGTCCTTTGCTGACCTCTCTACTGTAATGCTCTTGAGCCTTGGAGAGGGAATGTAGATGTCTCTTTTTATGGCCAATCCTCCACCCACCGTTACTTATTTTCAATACTTTGAACAGTTATGGGTTTCTACTTTAGCCACCACATGCTACAAGAAGATACTTCTCTGGCAAGGGCTAAGAGCAGCACTCATCTGTGTATATAAACCTGAGTTCTTAGAAGGCAGTTTGATTTGGTTTATTTTGACAGAAATTATAATTGAACTATAACCTAAATTGTAGGTATTAAAAAATGAAGCGATATTTATACAGGTATAAATGTACATGGAAAACATATAAAGCACTACCACAGAACTCTTATAAGGCATTCATATGTTTTAACATCAGATCAACATTATAACAGTATATTGCTGCTGCTTATTTACTTCCTTTATTTACTAATAGGAGACTTCTACTAAATCTGTAACTAATGATTTGATATACAGACTCCGAGCCTTAATGTTTCCGAGTATGTTTTGGTTTTAATTTTGAGAGACTAACTTTCCTATCACTTAGCTACTTTTCAATCATTGACTCACTATCTAATAATAAGCAAATGCGACAGTAGTCACTAGGATCAGTAGCTAAACATTGACCTCCGTACAAAAAATAAAGCCAGGGTCTCCAGGTAGCAATGGGGTCTGGCATGCGAGCAATTGCGGAAGGGAAGAAGTGGGTATCACCTGGGTAGGGAAGCTCTCTTTATATCTACGCGGTTCTTGCTGCCAAGACTCTAGAGTTGTATAGATTCATCCTGGTAAAAAGGCACACCTCCATTAGTGCTTCCCTCTCCTGGAGGACAAGAGTTTGACAGGAATCCTCAATTCAGCTTCCCTTAAGAGAAAATATTTTCTGGCATTTATTAGAAAAGATGAAAACAGTATTGTTGACAATAAGAGCATCGACCTGAAAAAAAAAATAAAAAGCTTTCTTAACATGTAGAACCAGATTTCATACTGAACAGTGACACACAGACCAGGGCACTTTTGATATCAAATGGCCCAAGGAAACAAAGAAGCTTTGCTACTCAGCACTTTGCATTAATGTATTCATTGGGAGTACACTGGGAATATCCACTTCCCACTATGAAATTATAATGGTGTACCTACATAAGCTTTTTGGTTTGCTTCATTCACATAATCAAGATGCTTAAGAGACTGCTTGAGATGCTGTGATAGCTAATACGAATTCTTTAATATAAACACTTGACAGTCTTAATCCCCTAAACTCATTTGGCAGATGTAGTTTTTATCCATTATTGGCTTTTTAATCCTCTTCATTACCAAACCTCCTTACTGTGTAATTATTATACGTGTGTTAAAAGATTGGAGTTATTCCCTGAGTATACAAAATTATATATTAGCTTTGCCCTCATTTTGTGTTTTCTTTTATACGCTCTATCTTGATATTCAGTGGAGCTTTCTAGGGATATAAGTAAAGCATAGAAGCCGACAGAATTAAGTTCTGTTTGCTTTTCTTTTGTTTGCTCATTCGGCTGTTTTTTTGTTTGGTTGGTTTTTTGAGATAGGGTTTCTCTGTGTAGCCCTGGATGTTGGAACTCGCTCTAGAGACTAGGCTGGCCTTGAACTCACAGAGATCTGAGTGCCTCTGCCTCCCAAGTGCTAGGATTAAAGATGAGTGACATCACTGCCCGGCCAGATTTAAGTTTTTGAATATGTGTGTATATTGCAAACCATCTTCTTAGAGCCCTTGGGGCTTTGGAAAAAGCTTTGTGGAAAATTGAGTGACAGCTTCTGGATTTAGAGTGAAGCTCTGAGTATTGCCATCTTTACCAAGTGCTTGCAACATGTGTGTCTTGGTAGTGTGAGAACAATGTGTGTATCAGGACTCTGTTGTCAGTCTCTTATGAAATTTAATCTATTTGGAAATATGACAGAAATAAAACTCAGAGATCACGGTATAAAGTCATGGGTCCCAGCACAAAGCTGGTCCTTAATGAGTGTTTGCAGGAATGACTAAATCAATACAATGAATTAAATACCTGAGTGAGTTGGTGATGATTATTTCAGGTCAGTGGCTTCGGGAAAGTTTTCAGAGCAAAGCTGGGGCATTTGGTAGTATTAGATCTGCATACACAGGCGTCCTAGGAAGGACTACTCTGAGGCTTTGCCCATGTTTTCTGTTGCTTGTGCCCACACAATTTTTTTTAACCTAAAGTCATTTTAAGCAACCAGATAAACAGGAAACAAGTTGTAGTAAACTGGTTAGAATTGTAAGGATCATCTTTAAGCAAATGCAGGCAAAAGACTGCATAACAAGATATCAAACCAGTTCCTGCTGACTGCTGAATATGAGTAGCACACAAAAGCCCAGGGGTGGGTCTCAGTATTCTGTGCAGTCTCATGTGCAAGCTTGAAGAAGACGGTGTCTGCACACTAGAGAGATCCCCCTGGCTCCCCAAAGCATAAAACTCACTGCAAGGCTCTATGAAAACAAACATTAGCCTTGAAACAGTAAATGATTTTCAGAGAAGGTATTTCTATGAGCTTAGAAAAAGATGTATTTCTTTGTCACTAGCAGCTTATTACAAATGAAAACATAGTTGTCAAATTCTAAGTACTATAGGAATTCGGATTTTTTTTTCAAATTTTATGTTGTGCTTTTAGTTTTATAGGATGACATAAAACTTGATGATGTTTGCTTTATTTTTCCAGGATTATAATTTGAAAACCTCTCTTGTTTACTCTTCTAGTGTAAGGACTTTATGAAACTAGGGTGACTTTCACTCCTTTTAGAATAAGTAGGAAGGCTTTAGAAAGAGAAGCTTGAGTTCAAAATTTTGACCTGCCATTGCATACTGTTGAAACTGTAACCATGTCAACAATAGATATGAGTCTTTTTAGAAAGTCCTTGTACTAGTTTGTAAAAGGAAATGCATACCTGAGTAGGATAGTTACTTGGAAATCTGAACTGTAATTAAATCAGAATCTCCCGAGATAGTACCAGCACACTTTTGACAGCTAATGTGTTTATAAACATAATACACACAATATCAATTATACAGGTTGATTTTTTTCTAAAGAAATTGTTCATGAAGTGAAGATGCAAGGTGAAACTTGTCATAGAAGTTAATAGGCTTTAGTATCGATGTCGAAATCCACAATTTCAGGGCAGTTATGCAAAGTATATATATTTTTCTCATTTAATGTTCGAAAGAAGGCTCTGTTGACCCTTTGCCATGTGTCCCTGACCTCTACCCTCAAAATGCCAGCATCACCTTCCCTCATTGAGGATTAAAACATTTCCAGACACAGCCACACACACCCAGATTGAAAGATCTAATGCATGTATTCCTCATCCCCACACAACACAAAAGCACAGGCTTCTTTCATCTTAAGGGTGTCCGTTGTTCCTTCTCCCAGCAGAGAGAGTAGTACGGGTCTGTGGAAAAGGACATATGTGGCTCCTTTCACTGAGTTCTATTGTTTCCCCCACTCCCACCCATTAAAACCCATGTGCTCTTCCAGCCACATGGACCTCTCTCTGGTTTATTGGCCCCTTGTTTTCTTCTACTTTTCTTTTAGTTCTTTCCAGAATTTTAAGAACCTCAATAAGATTTGGCTATGATAAAAACATCATCTTGATGGACTTTATTCATTAATAAAAAACATTCTTGGTCCTTTTTATTGATTTGGGAGACATTGTTGATCTTAATTGTTGAGTTGCCATCAGTTAATAGCAATTAGTTCTTTTATGTCTGTACTTTCCGTGCCCTTAACTCATTTACGGGGCCAAAATGAGAGCTAGCCACTCATATGCATTCGTTGTAGTTGCTATGGTACTTTTATGATTGCATAGTATTTGCATATAATCAAACTAAAGTACTTCATGGATGATAATTCATTAATGTAGTAGAGGAATCATAGAATTATCACCGTGTTTGAATTTCTTAATGTAGAACTACTACAAGCAATGTTGCATTCTCTTTGCTGTTAGCGATTTACTTTATAACATGCAGTAAAATCTCTCCACCAATGGCTAGCATCAAACTTACTGTCTCCTTCTTGCTTTCAACTACACGCCCCAGATTTGCTCATTCTCCTTGTACTTGGCGCTAGTCCATACTTCCTTTCCTTCTCCCTCATCCCTAAATTAGACATAATTATATCTTTCTGGGTTTTATCATCACTTATCCTAGTCCAGATCTGTTGAAAATATGTCTGTCATATGATATTCTGTGAGACAAACAAAATCCTTATATATACAACCCCAAAATTAAGGATCCAGGTTTTAACAACAGTGTGACGGACAAAATTTGCCCCCCCCCATCTCCTCTGCTTGTCATCTTCTCTGTGGCTATGTTATATTTCATGACAGAGTGGAATTTACAGAAGCAATTATGACAGCAGATGAGCTACCTTGGAGCAGGGAGCTAAGGCTGGATTTCCCCTGGGTCTGTTCATGGACTTTAAAATAAGAAGAGCTATCTGAAGTACAAAGTCTGATCTTGTTGCTGACTTGATGAATAGAGCGTCACATAGGAAGTATAAAGAAATTAATCTGAGAGAGAACTGCAGTCCTGGGCAAAACACTGATGCAATCCAGTGGGTCCAGTTAAGTTAATTGGGGGATCCAGTTACACCATGTGAGGTGTCCCTGACCTCCAGGAACGAAGGGTAATAAGTGAGTGCTGTTTTCAGCCACTAAATTGTGGTCAATTGTGTGACTCAGTAGAAAATGAAAACATAAAACCAACCAGTTCTTCCCTTGCTGAGACTGCTGCTCCTGGGATTATTTTAGGCCACGAAAAATCAACATGCGCTGTGGTCATGAGATGATGCAATGCTTTACAGCTTGGACTTTTTCTCCTTGAAAACCAAGGCAATCCTATTTGTGAACAACGATGGGGCTGCTGGTCTCTTCATTTCACTCTCTGCCTCCATTTAACTTCTCCCCTCAGAAATGTTTGCCTCCATTGATTCTGCATCTTCTATGAAGTCATATAACTTATAATCATTAATAATACATAGGGACAGTCTAAAATCTAGTCTCTCTCTCTCTCCTTCATGGGAGCAATGAATGTTATGTTCCCCAGCTCCTTTGAAGTAATTTGAGTTCTTCTCAGTGGATGTAGTCAATGGACCAGGAGTTGAGGCAGCAGTATGTACTTTGTAGAACTCCGCCTTCTGGTTCTTTTCTCGAGAACCGTTCAATTTACAGAGTTGGGCAATAGAACATGAAAATATTGGCACCATTTAGACATTGAAATGCAGATGCTAATGTTGAAAATGTAATATCGCCTTTACTGAATACTCCAGCTTTTTTTTTAAAAAAAAAAAAAGACAAGCTGTGCTTGGTGACAGTATTTTACTAAGGTTTCTGGATCATAGCTGATTATACAGAATCAAACAGGTTTCCATACCTGCAGAATGTGAACGTTGTCTCATTTCAATTCATGTTGCATTGAAATTGAGAGCATGATTTTAAAAAAGCAAAACATAGGCTTTGACGTGTTGGAGACACATGTCCCAGCTACAACAGGCATTCGACCCATTGCCCCAGCAGCATCTCCATTGTGAACCACATTCTTGTGCCTGTGAATCTCTCCGAAGTTCCTTTATTCTTTTGAAGTTCACCTTGAAGAACTGAGCAACTGTAAGACAGTCATTATTTCTTCACCGTGACATGACTAATAGCTTCTGCCATCGCTGACAGTTCTCTGCAATCTTTAATTTCTCTCTCGATTCTTCTTTAAAGGCTTGCATTCAAATGTATCTTCTTCAGTTGGGTATGTTTATGCCTACCCAGAATTAATCACATCTATAATATATGATCATTCTTTCAATAGATTACCTGAGTGCCTGAAGAAAGAGTCACACGTAAGATAAAGTCAGCTGATTTTCTCTCAGGTTGCTGGAAAAGGTCCAGACAATTGGTTAATCCAATCACCAAAGAAGGATGCAGGAGGCAATGAGTGCACGGTGCTCACTATGGCTGTCTCATAAAATCAACCCTGACCGGTTTGTCATTTATCCTTCACATTTCCCTGGAGTATACTTTTAGAAGGCTTCATTTGTAGCACAATTTGGCTAAATTTAACTTTATATAATTGCCTAAGATTACTTCTCCACCCCCAAGCTCCTGGGGCATGGAAGTCTTAATCTACATAATCTCTACTAAATGGAGGTTAACCCTTGACCTTAGCTGCGGGATTGGTATCAATGGCTCTGCTTTCACTTTAACACATCCTATATTTGCCATTGCTTTCTCCCCTCCTGGTCTTCTAAGTGGATCATTTTAGAAAAGAGACTTTAGTTTGCCAAGGCTGAAAACAGGGAAGTGTAGTGGTAATCTACTGGAAAGGTCCTTTGACAAGACTGTTCGGAAGAACTGATATCTAAAATTCTCCCATCAGGTGACATCACTATTTCTCAAACTGGACTGTGAGTTAGACCCCACAGAGGTCCTATATTCTGGTTCAGTAACTCTGGAGAACTGGTACGTTAGAATTGTTCCATTCTTTAATCCACTCTCGGGTAACACTAATGCTCCTGGTCCACGCTAGGGCTTGCACCTTGAGTTGCTTCCCCTACAAAACACACCTTCATTCTCAGGAATTCAGTGGACAGGCTTTGAGCCCCTTGTTCTTAACCTGAGGAATTAAACGTTTTCCTGTGCTTATGAAACTCACGTTCTAGCTCATACTCAGCTAACTGATGAGAACTAGGGATGAAATGATAAAATGACTACATAAGGAAGAGACCTGGGTGATAAGCTCTCCTGGTATATCTAAGGGGCACAAGCTAAAATGGAAGACTTTCTCATACCTAAGTCTTACAGAATCAGAATTCTTCCTACTTTGGGGGCTTGTGTTGTCTGGAACAAATCCTTGGTTTGGTAAACTGTATATATAGCTCATTCTGATGTGGTTCTGATGCAGAAGCAAGGACTGGCAGATTCAGAACTGCCCATCTCCTAACTCTGAAAATATAAAAACAACTGCAATGTTTAAATTGTGTCAAAAAACAACCAGAAACGTATCATCAGACATTAGTTTTCAAGTCAGTTTAAGAAAATTAGTATGTTCGTTCGGGAATTCACCAAGGCCAGCTGGCCTGAATCTGAAAAAGCATGGGATAAAACCGGACTTGCTGAACATAGCGGACAATGAGGACTACTGAGAACTCAAGAACAATGGCAATGGGTTTTTGATCCTACTGCACGTGCTGGCTTTGGGGGAGCCTAGGCAGTTTGGATGCTCAACTTACTGAACCTGGATGGAGGTGGGTGGTCCTTGGACTTCCCACAGGTCAGGGAGCCCTGATGGCTCTTCAGGCTGATGGGGGAGAGGGACTTGATCGGGGGGCGGGGGGGGGAAGTGGGGGGCGGTGGTGGGGAGGAGGCGGAAATCCTCAATAAATAAATAAATTTTAAAAAAAAGAAAATTAGTATGTTTACTTAATAACTTCTAAATGGGTTTCAGGTATGCAAAACCTTTGCCTTGCCTACTCCCTCATGATAGAATGCCAGAACAGACAGATTTTCATTTCAACCAATGAAGTTTCCAGTGCATTCATTTGTGTGGCTCTTTCATAACACAGGAAAGAACTTAGTAGTTCCTCTGTAATTTATTGTTTTTCTTAAAAGATCTGATTTCGGTCCTCCCACAATCCCTGGATCCACCCATAAACGGCATGCTTCCTATTCCAAGAGTTACTATGCTTTTAATGTTTGCTCTGAAGAAGATACTCCGCTATTACTGTAATTGGCCAATGATATTTAATCAATTTTTATTCAGTGGAGCTCTGCAGGTAATAAACAATTTAAAGAAAGAGACTCTCTAGGGATGATAAAAATTATCTTTTACTCATGAATATTCCATTTCTTCATTTTCCACAGATGGGTGGTTTCATTTGAAAATAATAGAAAAACACTGAACAGCCTGCATTCTGCCAGAAGTGTGTGTGCAATGCAGAAGTTTAGTAATAAAAGCTGAATCTCAGGCTAACTGTTCATGTGTCAGACATTGAGCCATCCCTGCTTATCCTGGGGGAGGATTTAGGCATACCTGTTCTTAGAATGGCCATTGTAATTGTAGCCTATATTTTAAGTTTGAAAATGCCAGGTCCATCTATATTAATTACTATAGGTAATTTTGGTAAATATATCTATCTCTGTGGCAAAAAGTGTGAATATCATCATTCCTTTCTATTTCTTTTAACAAAGGGATATTTCTGTGCAGCTAGATCCTGCTCTTAAAGGCTGAATTTCTTGGAGGTGATTAAACTGTGTAAAATATAATTTTAGACAAGCGCCTAATAAAATTTTAGAGATTTAGAGAAAGCCTATATCATCTTCATTAGAAACTCTGTCTTCTCTGCATTTTTGTCTCAGTGTTGTTTGTCTGCTGTAGGGGAAGCTTAGAGGTTGGTACCCTCTATTACAGATTTAAGAATGGTCCTCCTTTGGGCCTGTTAAAATGACATCATTCCTAATATCTTTTCATCTCTTGTATGTCATAGGTACTGGTCTTGATATGGGCAGAGTTGGGAGGATATGATTGCAGAGCAAGAACTCAGATCTTGGGTGGGGGGGGGTCTCATTTGCTTCCTTCTCTTTGAGGTGATAACTGTGCCACACGGAAGGAGCTCAAACTGTGCTTTGGTGGCACCACGAAAGGGAAGAACAGTTGAGAAGACCTAGACATTTTATTCTGTATTGTATTTATTCTTTACAATTTGTTATATTATTTATTTAATATTCAATAGCTAATAGACACATGCCCTTCTCATTTTGTGCCTACCAGTGCTTCCTTTTTTTTTCTACACATAGAATGCCATGTTTTTACATCTGCCTTTAAGGACTCAGGGTGATACTTTCTCCTCCTTACATAAATGTTTAATTGAGGTCTAATTATGTACAACAGCGTGTACCAGTTTTAAAGGGTTGATAAATGCCCGCCCTTGTGGAGCAAAAATTCCCAATTAAGATATAGTTTACTGCCAACATCAGGAAGTTCTCCTCTCCTTGTCTGTCTGTGATTTCCCACAAGCCACTAGTATCTGATTTTCTCTACTAATTAATTTTGCCTGTCCTTAAATTCACGTAAATCAAATTACATAGTACTCACTTGTGTCTGGTTTCTTCTACTCAACAAACTGTTCTCAATACTCACCCATATCGATGTATTTGTTTGTCTCTTACCCTAATGGTAGGCCTTTCGTGTCTTTTTAATTTCAGTCTATTCTGAGTCAGTTTTCTAGATTGGTCTCTGTGTAGAGATTTGCTGTTAAAATACTTGGGATGCACACATCTGAGTAGAATTTCGGAACCATTGTGTACGGATGTGTTTAATTGTTAGAAGAAAGTGCCTGATCTTAAACTTAATAAGAAACCATCAAATATATGTCCAAGTATTTGTTTGACCTCACAGTCACGCCAGCATGCATGAGAGGAACACCAGCCTCGCCTGCTCCTCCGCACACTGCCAGACCTTCTGTTTTAGCTATGCTAAGTAGCAACCCTTCATAGTCTTGGCTTACATTCTCACTAGCGCTAATGATTTCAAACAGCTTTCTGTTTAGTGATCACTAATATGTCCTCCTCTGCTGAGTGTTGGTCCAAAATTTACCTCTGTTTAAAAAATTCTAAACTTTAGATCATGAAACAATTTAGACTTATAAAAGAGTGAAAAGTAGGCTATTTCTGTATGCCCTTTTGATAGCTTATTCCATTTCTGGTGTTTGGTCAATGTTCAGAAACCAATATTGTCATTAATTAAACTTCAACCTGATTAGGGTTTTATCAGACAATTTTCTCGGTTAAGTTCTCTTTCGGTTCCAAGATTCAGTCCAAGGTTCCACAAAGCATCTGATTGGTTTCGGATCCTGGGTTTTCTAGAATATGACAATCTTTCAAATACTTCTATACTCACCGCTAAGCCCAGCACTCAGTAGGCAGAGGCCAGTGGATCTCTATGAATTTGAGGCCAACCTGGTCTACAGAGAAACTCTGTCTTGAAAACAAACAACAAACAAGAAAATAACACCAAAAGTTTTTCTTCATAGCAACTGTGTCCTAAAGACATTCTGGATTCAGGAAAGAGAGAGACAGAGAAAGAAGAGAGAAAGGGAGAGGGAGGGAAGGGAGGCTTTGGAGATGAGTGCTTTAAGTTCCATAGGATTCCCTGCATTTACAGTGTGTCATACAAATAAACATACTCAGGAACTCTAGCTCAGTTTTATGACTTCTGTTTCTTTTTTTCTTCTTTATTTTAAAGGGTGGGGTCTTTAGAACTCTGTTATATCAAAGTTGTAGAAGCATTTCAAATGGTTATTGAGACTTTATCAAATTATACTTTCTTTGCACAATGCTTATGTGATCTTTTTCTTTTATATGTTAAATTATACTGCATGATTTGTGGAAATTAAAGCAAAGTCACACTCCTAGAACAAACTTTTCTCTGCTCCTGGTATATTAACTATGTCATGAACTTTAATGTGCTCATAATTTTAGATTTTTGTTTTTAAACGATTTGGATTTTATGTTTTGGAGTGTTGTTTGTTTTGGTCAAGTTTTGTTCCCAGACTCACGCAGTCATGCTATAATGAGTCAGGATGCTTCCGTTTCTCAGGCAAAGATTGTCCAGACTGGAATGGGTTGTGGGCATGTCCATGAGAAAGGGGTTATGTTAATTCAGGTTGAAAGGTTGCCCACTGTGGTTTATCATCACAGCGACAGGAAATGAAGCTAAGGGGCCTGGAAACTGCCTTCCCTCACAGATTACCTATAAAGATCTCCATAGTTCTGAAAACCCGCTGCACAAGTCTTCTAGTATCTTAAATAATCTAATGAGATATACAGTCAAATACAACCCATATTGTCTTTGTTTTACGATATTTTCCCCTTTTCAATCAAGTGATAATTTTCTGAATTTTCTTTTAAGCTGTCATTGTGTGGATTTCTATTTTTCCAGTTAGAACCATGTTTTAAAACTCTATACTCAGTTCAGATATATCATTTATTTAAATATTTATAACTAATTATCATAGTTTGACATCTATAGGTTTTAGAACATAAGCCACTTATTTATAAAATTAGTTACAACTTTTATTCTGATATTTTGAAATCACATTAGCTTTAAAATTCCCCACTGTAACAACATTCATTTCCTTATACTTTAACCCAACTAGAGCTATAGACCATCTATTATATTTCTGTTTCTTTAAAAGAAAAAATAAAACCCAAAATTTATTTTGTCCATATTGAGTACATTTCCCCGAAGCTCTTGCCTCTTATAAGAATCCCTAGCAGACTGAACATTCCAGTAAGTGGGGCACTCTGCTCAACGCTCTTCTCTGCACTCGCAGCGTGAGCACTAAAGCATTAGAGAAAGGAGCAATAACGGCTTTTGTCTCTGCAGTACTGGGGTGGCTGTACACACTGTGACTTGTAGGCCAGTCATGTCTCCATCCAAGAAAATGAGTGTGATACTATCTAGTATCTACTTCCAGAGTTGTTTTGTAGTTAGAGTTATTTATCACAGCAAGATATCCTCATTTCATGTAGCTACAATAGGAATGGACCAAGATTCTCCAAGAGAGGAGAAAGCCTCTTTCCGCAGAGAGTAAGAGGAGCTCTAAAAAATGGACAGCGTGTTTCCTCTAAAATTCTTTCAAAGGTGAAGTATAATTATTAACTTTGAGCTTTGAGTGAAAGGTGGGCAGCCAAAATGTAAACTACACCTTCAAATTTTATACTCATAAACTGAAAGACACTGTTGTTATGAGAAAGATTTGGGTGTCTTTCCTTTTTTTTTTTTTTTTTTGAAGGGATATTTTGTTTTGTTTCGTTTTCTTGCTTTTTTAAGACAGGATTTCTCTGTGTAACCCTGGCTGACCTGGAGTTAACAGTGTAGACCAGGCTGGCCTCAAACTCAGAGATCCACCTGCCTCTGTCACCCTAATGCTGAGATTAAAGGAATGTGCTACCACTTCCCAGCAAGAAAATATTTTAATAAATGTTTCCTAAATTTTTACAGTGACTCATGACAATTTTCCAGAATTGCTGGCATGTAAGAAATGCCAACTTGACTGTTATTCCAGTTACTTTATTGAAGAGATATCTAGGGCTCAATTTCCCTTCAGAAAAACTGAGTAATCAGTAATGAGCTATCCTTCTGTTTTTGGCATCCAGGTTGTGTTCTTTGACATTTGAAATAAGACTTTCTTAACTGTAAAAATACTTTCTAAAATAGACAGTAGATAGTTATCTAAAATAAACACCCCTGATTAGTACACAAATTTTCTCTTTTTATATATTTTTATTTATTTATTTATTAAGGATTTCTGTCTCTTCCCCACCACCGCCTCCCATATCCCTCTCCTCCCCCAATCAACTCGCCCTCTCTCATTAGCCCAAAGAGCAGACCAGACGGGTTCCCTGTCCTGTGGGAAGTCCAAGGACCTCCCACCTCCATCCAGGTCTAGTAAGGTGAGCATCCAAACTGCCTAGGCTCCCACAAAGCCAGTACATGCAGTAAGATCAAAACCCAGTGCCACTGTTCTTGACTTCTCAGTAGTCCTCATTGTCCGCTGTTCAGTGAGTCCAGTTTTATCCCAGGCTTTTTCAGACCCAGTCCCGCTGGCCTTGGTGAGTTCCCGGAAGAACATCCCCATTGTCTCCGTGTGTGGGTGCACCCCTCTACACAAATTTTCTTAACGACGAATTCTTTCTTCACACTTTGCGAATTTATACTGATGGACAGTTGAAATGTTTCCATGATATGATTCTTAAGTTCTGATCCTGGGCTGAATAACAAGGGACCTTAACTCACTGGAGAATAAAATTTAAGAGGTGATATATAAATTCAATGAATTTTAACTGTGTAGTCATAATTTTATGCATGGTTGATTTTTATCTTATTATATTTTGATTATACATAGAGTTCATCTCACTTATTTTGGAGCTTTCCATTTGAGGAATGACATAATATGCCATCAGGGACCCATTCAAAGGGGAGCGAATGTGCCACACATGTACTGGAGATAATTTGGAAATCAACCTTGAATTCTCCTACACATTTAATAGACAGTAGCTCATGGCATTAGGATAGCATTATATACACCATGGTCAAAACTATTTTAAAATATATTGACTAAATTGTCATTTTCATTTGACCCTAGATTTTCAAAATCACTCTGTGTATCCCAGTAATTTTTAAGCAACAGAAATAATTCTCTTTAACTTACTATACAACATACTAGTAAGCATATTGAAAATCAAAACACTGTGTAATGAAATTACTTACAATTCTGTCTCTTCTGCCCGAAACACAGTTTTGCGGGTTCACCCTGTAATGCATTGCATTTTATCCCAAGTGTCTTTCCTGTGATACTACAAATTATTTTTTATTGTCGCATTCCACATCTCCAATCTTCTCACACAGTTCTTTGCTTAGATTGTCTCATTTTCTACTTCCCCCTTGCACATCATCCCCTTGAGGGTCCAGCAAACTCTATCTGTGGCTGACATGCAAAAGTTTGGCAGTAAATTGACTGTGCCCTCTGCTTAGTCAGGCAGTAAAGAGGATCATATCTTTATGTCCTTCGTATATTCTGGGTGAGATGTATTTCCATTTATAATGAATTCAGATTTAATGAGTTTAAAATCATTCAAAGTAAGGGTTTTCTTTAAATAGTGGAGTTTTAAAAAAAATTACTAGGATTAAGAGGCTGCTAGTTTGGATAAACTTCTGACTGATTTCATTGACTCAGTACTAATACACATATAAATAATTTTATTACATTTTTGTCTTTTGTTTAAGTACAAATGATACATTTTGTGCTTTTGAGATAATGACTCACAGTATTGTCCCAGCCTAGCTTGAACTTCTAAACTCAAGGACTCTTCATAGCTCCGCCTCTTCAATTCAGTCTTGTTGCTGTTTGGCCATATGCACAGTTCCGTGGTCTCTTTCCTCCTCCTCCTCTGTGTGAACACTCCCACAGTTCTGTAGTCTCTTCCTATCCTCCTCCTCCTCTGCGTGAACACTCACACAGTTCCATGTTCTCTTTCCTCCTGCAGCATGAGTTTGCATTTGTACCTAGGTGTCCAGAAGACTGGGCTTTGGGATTATAAACAGAACAGAGCAAGCACAATTCCTGCCCCGAGGAATTTTTCATCGCCGCGGAAGAGAGGGCTTCTAAGTAAATATGCACAGAATATTTCAATGTAATCACGATAAAAGCTCATTGAAATATGGAAGGTACCATAAGGGCAGCAACTTGGCTTGGGCTTAGTTGCTGAGTAAGGATAGTCTGAGGAAATGACATGTGGCCAGGCATTCAGCAATGGTCACAGTTGTGGGAGAGTGAGCTATTATCCCCATTTTAGAGATTTGAGCTATCAACTACAGTTTTGGACAACTACAAGTTTAGAACTGCTGAAGAACTCATCTAAGTATCAAGGTTGGGCTGATGTCCAGAGCTGGATGTCTATAAAACCTCTTTCAGGATGATGTGCAACCCCAAAAGAAGAGAAGAGATTATATCGGGTGGGTGGGAAATGGCAGAGGGAAAAGATACAGACAGTAAGAGAATAAAAGAAAAGATAAAGAGTTTAAGACTTCATTCTAACTATGAGCAGTTGAGAAGTTCATTTTGAAAGATGAAATCATTTTAGTCATTATGCAAAAATCTTTGCTTCCTTAGGTGTGAAATAGCTGCATAATTATCCTTTTCTACCCCTCTGATTCTGACAACTTTAAGTCTGTTGTTCTTTGGCCCTTGCATTGTTCAGCAAATTTTGTACTGAGAGCAGCAGTCTTCAGTACTTACGATACCCTGAAGGTTAAGGTAGGGTTCTGATCTTCAAGAAGGAACACAATAGCTACCTATCATCAAATGGCAGAATAGCAGGGTCTATGCTATCATAGAACACCCGAAAGTTGTACCGGGACACATAGAGAAACAAGACGATCAAGTCAGAGAGTTCTAATGAAATATTGCCTTTCCTTCTGAATGCAACGTCAGTATAATGGACCAGTTCAGATTAATATGACATGCAAAGGGCTAAGTATTGGCCACTCCTCATAGCAGAACATACCATGGTGCTTCCTGCACACTTGTGGTGTGAAGGAAAGCTAACAGGTTTAATCCCAAATGGAAACAATGTCTAAAATATTTCATGGACACAGCAGAAGAAGCTGCTCACTTTGTAGAAACGAAGGTACATGTGTTGTCTGTTTTGTGCTATCCGTTGTTCTAAGCACCTTTCCGTCACCTGTCGGCTCATTTTACCTGTACAGTCTGGTCCAGAACCCATGTTTAATGGCCATCACTTCCTGCCCAGTCATCCTCTGCATGCCTTATTGCCAGCTTAGCATCCCTGAAGCTCAGTTTCAGTCTCATTTGAGCTTTGTTGAAAATACTGATATCCGGAGTCACTCTCTAAATTCATCCCTCTAGAGAACGTTCCCTTTCCTCCATTCCTGGGAAAGCTTGGCGCCACCATGTTTCCTATCTGTCATCCTGGCATGACTGTTTGCCTAGGAGTCTCTCCATTGCTTACACATGCTTAAAAGTCTCTTGTTAATTATGCTGGAAATTTCACTCAGATTTTTAAGTAGATATTTAAAAAAATCACCCCTTGGTAAATTAAGAGTTCACAGATTCTTAAAAATTATAATCAAGCTTTTCAGCAAAGTAATATGTAGTATGGAATTAATTCTGGATTGGTATGAAAGTATCTAGAGTTTCCCCTAAATATTTCCCAAGCACTAGAAATGGTTTAATTAGTGTTATGTCATGCACATGGCATGTACTTGTCATGACTAGGAGTGTTTACATCATGGTCCTCTGAGACATCTTCATGGTTTCACCCATAAAGCATATTTTGTTACAAATGCCATTTTCCCCTAACCCATCACCAAATGAAAATCCCTTTTTCAAAAGGTGGCCCATGTCTTGTTCATGTATGTCCTTTGAATCAGACAAATACTAGATTCTATCAAATTCATTTGGAAAGATCTGTTACTCTTGTGTGGCAAGCATTTAATTATCCCGCTGTCATATAAAGGCCAAATATCAAAAAGTTATTTCCAAGGACAGTGCTCAGTTTATAGTAGTGATCCACTTTTGCTAACTTAGTGCTGTTCCATGATACATCTGCACTTCTCCTGGAAGTTGCGGGTTTATGACACCGTTTTCCTCTCTTCTCCTGTGTTCAAAAGTTACATCTCAGTGTTTCATATTGTACAAACCTAATCCTTGTGTGTCCTTCTAAACCTTTTGCTCTGCTCTAAAACTGTTAGTAGTATTATTACAACTATTCCTGAAGCAGAAATTGAACTATTTGATAACAGTAACCCAGGCAAAGTCTAGGTTGTTATCATATTTTGTCAATTTTTTTTTTCTGAAGTCCAACTTGGATGGGGATTCCCAAAGAAGGTGTGTGGCGTCAGCTGGGGGAGGGGCAGAGGGAGGAAACGACAGACAAAATTAATCTGAGGGTGAATTGGGATGACTACTGGCAGCATTTATACTCTATAGTTGTACATAGGATTAAATGGGAGAAACGGGGTCATGTGAGCAGGGAGTGTGACTTAGATCAGGTGAATCCAGCCTTTACCTTGACACTAGGCACCAATCATAAGTTAATGGGAGGGCCATAAATTCCTCTTGCCAGGGATAAGGAGAATGACTGCTTTTTCAAGTAGGAACTATCCTCAAGCCTCTGAGAGAATAGAGACCCTTATCCAAATGCCTAATCTAGGGAAAAAAAAAAAACTTGTGGAGACCAGACACTATACAACAATTTAAGAGCAATTTTCATTCCTCAAAGGAATAAGCACTGCGCTGTTTCCTAAATGTATCCCTAATTGTATCTTAGTCTTACTCTGTCAGCCTGTTCCCCTCATATACTCACAAAATAGAAGGTCCTGAAGTCTTTTTCTTTTCCCATTATACCATACTGTTGTGATTTCTCTTTATTTATTAACTGAACTCTTGCCCTCAATGGCCTCAGGCTCTGGATCTGAATTGTAGGTATTTCATCCTTGAGATCAGGTGTGTCTACTAAATCTCTAACTTTCCTGTTCGTGGTGTAATTAGGAGGGCACAATGGGATTCCTGCATCCTTGATGGCATGGCGGTGATTATTTTCAAAAAAATTATTTTGTTTAGAGAGAGACTGCCATTATATAAATTTCGTCCTCTATCAAAGCCTGCACAAAATTTTCCAGAGAAAAAGGAATAAGGGAACTCCCATAACACATCTTGAAAGTAAAAAGGTGCTGGAGAAGTGTGGTCTGAATTCTCAACATGCTGGAAGATTGTCAAGCAACAATGGTCACCATGTGGCCTATGCCTTTTTTTTTTTAAACTGTTAATGGTAATCGTGTGTGTGTGTGTGTGTGTGTGTGTGTGTGTGTGTGTGTGTGTGTTATTACAAATGCTCAACCAATAGCTCAGGCTTATTACTAACTAGCTCTTACAACTTAAATTAACCCATTTCTATTAATATATGTATTACCTTGTGGCTTGTGTCTTTACCTGTCCTTCAGCATATCTTGCTTCCTCTGTATCTTCTGCCAACTCCTCTGACTCCACCCTTCTTTATTCCATTGTCCTTAGTCTGGTTCTCTTGCCCCCAAAATCCTGCCTAGCAATCTGCCAATCAGCTTTTCATTAACAATGAGAGCAACACATTTTCACAGTGTACAGAAGGATTACTCTACAAATGAGTGTATGTGTGTGTGTATGCATGTGTCTGAAAAGTGCACATGTGTCTCATGAGCATATATATATATATATATATATATATATATATACACATATACATATACATATATATAGTCATATATACAGAGAGACCAGCAGAAAACATCTGGTGTGTTTCCTTCTCATTTCCTTTATTCTCTGGAGACAGATTTCTTACTAAACCTACAGCTAGACCAACTGCAAGTCAGTACTCTCTAGCTAGGTCCAATGGTTCTCCTTTCTCATTCCCTCACAGTGCCAGCATTACAGACACACATGGCCACCAGCTGTTAACATGTGTATTGTGGATTTGACCTTGGGACCTCATCACTGCACAGACAACATTCTTATCCTCTGTGATGTCTTCAAGCTCTTAGATTTACTTTTTGAGACAGTATGTGAACTTAGCAATTCAACCAACTAAACTGGCTCCAGGGAATTGTTGGTTTCTGCCTCCCCAGAACTGGAATTCCAGACATGCAGAGCAGCAATAACTACCATTTTTCTATGAGTGTTGAGCATCTGAACTCAGGAGTTCCCTTTACTGATTGAGTCATTGTCCCAGTCCTCAGCAGTAGATTTTAACAGAAGGTTCGATGTACAAATCACAGTTTGTTCTTGCATGCGCTGCCAGGAAAGTTATACTGAACCAAGTGTCCACAGTTCTTTCTCCTCCACGGCCACTCTCACCACCCACACTGTGGACTCAAATAACAGACTGCATTCTATTGCCAATGATTATTAAGAATTAAGCATTTTTGAGACTAGCCTTTAACTTTTTATATAGTCAAAGATGTTTGTTGATATCTTTATCTTCCTCATCTACTTTCCAAGTACTGGCATTGTAGACAAGTGTCATTGCATCTGGAATAAAAATTGTTTACTAATTGGTTAGCGAAATTTGTTCTAAGATCTTTGTTTAATCCAGTTAATACCTTTATTTAAGAAGTTGTCATGCAGAAGGATCACGTAAGCATGGAGTCATGAGTCCTGAGGCAATCTCGGGAATATGGAGAAAGCATCATTCCAAAAGAAGAAGGAAGAGAAGTGATCTGCATGCTGACTGCATTCTTCACTTTTCATGACAGTACAAACACCTCCCTGCCCTTTAGAACTGGATTTTCTGTGTTTTTCAAAGTCACATCATTTCATTCTTTTTTCCCATTGTACAAAGACTATGGTTATGAAAATATTATCCTCTTTTTGGTACAGTTTAATAGCTTTATATTACAAGCTTCCTAATTTTCTTTCAACTTGATGTTCACTGATATATGCTACAATATGTCCAAGTTGTGATGTAGGATAATTTTAATAGTCTATTGACATAAAGGACTTTTCTGGCTCCACTTCTTTTCCTTCATAAAAGTTTAGAGGAAGTTTCCCTCAAGAAACCATACGTTCAGTTTCTATTGTAACTGTTGAAAGAGTGGTAGTAATTTGTACTGTCCCAAGATCCGGTGGGTTTTCCTCTTATGAGTCAACAGGATACAACGTATTTTTTCTGTATGGTTTTCAGCTACCACAAAATAAAGTAGGACCAGAAAGGGAGGGATGAGTAAGATCGTCATTCCTGCACCATCCAACTCACTTTGCAAAACCCAGTTTGCAATAGTGTTACTTACTGCTAAAATGATAATTACTGATATAGGTAAATATTTTGAAGAAAAAAAATCCTAGGTTAAACATAACTCAACTTAGAATACAGAAACTAGGTCCAAGTAGAAATCTGACTATTCTAGACTGCATATTTAGTTGGCAATAATGAACAGGTACCCTGATCTTTAGAGGAAGCTAAATTATTTAAATGGATGATTTTTATTTTTATCATTTATCTGACATCATTTGTTCTTCTCTTAATAGTATATCCAAGATTTCTGTGTAATTTTTTTTTTGTTTTTTCGAGACAGGGTTTCTCTGGTTTTGGAGCCTGTCCTGGAACTAGCTCTTGTAGACCAGGCTGGTCTCGAACTCACAGAGATCCGCCTGCCTCTGCCTCCCAAGTGCTGGGATTAAAGGCGTGCGCCACCACCGCCCGGCTCTGTGTAAATTTTTAATGCATGTATAATCATGTTAATATAGCATACTGTTTGTTAATATATGTTAATTGCCTCATATTTACCTTTTCTCTATCAATAAAGCCATTATATGTAATACTTCTTATAGAATTTGCTTGCCCAGAATTGTCTGAAATCTTGTGAAAAGTCAATCAAATTTCTAGAGAGTGAGAAGAGAGGAAGAAAATTATTTTTGAATGAAAAATTGATCTTCAAAGGCCAGCCCATTACCCATTCCTTTATTGTACAAGTGATGCAGATTTTTATGAATTGCCCAACAGGGCACTTGGTAGTCTCCAGAAAAGAAGCTAGTCCAGGGGCTCTTTCTGATGAATGAATCTGGTGACTACTTCCTTTTCTTGAAAGATGAACATTCATTCTCAAAAACAACATCCAACAGTCTAAAATTTAACAACACAGAACTAGGGCATGCAAATTTTGTACCTTGCATGTTTTACACACCAGAGAAGACTTAGAGACGTTTATTTTATTTGTGTTTTCAATACATTGCTTAGTCACTAGCTGTCCTAGAGAAAGAAAAACTCAGAAATACGTGATATGAATTAGTTTCCTGTTCTGAATCCAACTATGTAAATATAAGGCACTCAATGCCGCACAACTTAGAAACTACAAAATTAAACACCTGCCACCTTTGATAATCAAGACATGCTCTTGTCTAGCTGCCCTCTGGTTGCTTAGTTGTCGTTCTTTTCTCTATATGTTTATGTATGTTGAACGATTTATCTAGACTGCTTGACCATATTTCCTCTCCTGTTGGTTCACTGCTTCACTGCCCCTTATCTTTCCAGACTAAACACTGACCATGGAAGCCTTTCCCCAGACTCTTCCTTCATTCCCGTTGGAAGTACCCATCTTCTAAGGACTCTCAGACTGACATTCTTATACCATAATCCCAAGTTTCTTCTTACTGTACTTCTTGGATCTCATACTAGGTTCCAGCCTCTAAGAAGATGATTTGTTGGTCTAATGTTAGCATTGCTCATGGATTGTTCTTAGGATCACCACTCACCACTTTTAGCAGAGCTGTCTTCAGTGTTTTCAGAATATGGAAGACGATCAAGATTTAGTGGAATGAATGAATGAATGAGTGAGTGAATGAATGAGTAAATGATGTTACTGAACAGCTTTCTGTTCCTTGGTTCAGCTTGGGAAACAGTGAAAGAAAGAACTGACACACCCTCCCACCCCAAAAGTCTTTCAATAAAGACGCTCCAATTGCTTATTGCCGGCACACTCAAGCCTTGTTACACACTGCTCTTTTTCTCAAATAGTCACTTGGTGGCCTTTTGGCCAAGCATGCTCCTCCTTCAAGGGCATTCTTTGGCAAGAGCAGAAACAAATTCTTGCCACAACCTTCCTGCTGGAGAATAAGGCGGAGTAAAACGGAGAGCTGTGGTTTGGGGGTTGCAATTTTAAAGCCAATTTCCATAAGGAGGGAGGCTCAGATCTTTGCTTCAATATTAGCTGGGTGGGAAGACACTTTTTCCTCTGTAGAGTCTGAGAGAATTCGTTCAAGTTCAACATGTTCAAAAAGTATGTCCAAACAAAGGTGAATCCATAACTTTATCAAGGGAACTTGTTTTATATTATGTTTCGGTTTCATTCTATTTAAAATGGAGACAAGGTCGTCCTCACTTCATAGTTTGACAGCGCATTGGAGAATAACCTGAGCTATGTCACAACATGTGATTTTGTGACTTAAAATAAATCTGTAATGGGTGAGTTGAAAATAAATCTTTAGGTGTTATCTTTCCGACATTCAGATTTTATACAAACATTAATTTTAAAATACTGTTCTCGATACACACCCCCATATAAATGTGTTCAGATAACTACTACCACCGTGTTTCATTTCTCAGGCTGGCTTTTTTTCTATTCTGGTAACTGGATCTTTGGTTTAAAAATGAAGGTTGTTCTCAGAAGGCACTTTGCATATTTGGATGCTGGCAAGTTTGTAGGAGTCTGTATTTAAAAGGAATCGAATATGAACTAGAAACCAGCCACAGTGCCCTATTTGATATTGGAAGAAAAAAAAAAACTGGCTGCTGTGAGCATTTCGTAAAGACTTCAGGCAGCCGTGGTTACACTTCAGAGTCTTTCTGAAGATTCCTTCTAAGGAATCCATGCCACGTTGCCAAGGCAATTTCCCTACGTAGAGCGCTCTCTGTTTTTCAGTCCTGTGTTTAAAGCAATCAGACACATCACTCAGGGAACATTTCTGTTCCGTTGATTAACAGTTTCAAGTAGCCTGTAAGTCTTTACCATGAAATGCTGTCCAAATGCCCTTAGTTAACTATAGCAAACAAGCAGTGTTAAGCAGCCTCTAGCCTTCCTGCCTGGGAAAAGAGCAGCAGATTTTGCTGAGGACAATACCAGGAATACTCAGCAACACAGAAAGGAAAAATTCCCTTAAAGCAACACTTGGAAAGAATGGATTCTTGTGGGTTCGAAATGGGTTTTTTCTTTTGGCTTTAAGATGCTCAAATTCCAAAGCGGCAGTTGGGTTAAACAGCCCTTGGTGAAGGGTAATTCGTAACTCAGATAAGGGGGAGGCCTCTTCATTCCCCAGAAGCTGAGGAAGAAATTCCACACAAGTACCCTGACTCTCAATCTTTATAAGCTCCTTGGTTCCCGAGAAAATTGACAAGCTGTCCTCCAGAAGCCTTTCAGAATAAATGTGCGTTTTGAAAGTAGGAACCACATTTTATCTGTCAGCTTTTGTGAGCCGAGACTTCAAGACAAGAATCATGATGCCAAGTGCAGTGAAGGCAGCTCAGCTCTGCTTGCCAGTGTCCGTGAGAAAAATGCTGCCACTCTGTCATATCTACATAGGAGAACCTATATGAAGCTTAATTTATGATAATGTTTAATATGTCATATAGAGTTACATAAATATATAATGCATTCTGTAAGTTAAGCTCAAATGTAACTTGGCAAAAATCATTAACTATAGTGTTTGAAGAACCTAGTGAATATCTTTCGCCCTTACTACCACTCTGTTTGGTTACATGGTTGAGCGCAAGTCACAACTACTCACTGATATTTAAATATTTTTTGAAAGAAATTTCTGGTTTGCCTAGATTCCTACTTACAGCTTTGCTATCGGGCGATGGATTTTAGCTACCATTCACTTACTTAAGCTTACTTAATTCTGTTTCAGTAATAACGTTCACACTTTAATGCATGTTCAGCATTACACTGTGACTTCAGTGTAATATTGGTGAGCATCTACATACGCTACTTAAACTCCAGGCTTCATTTTAATTGTATTTAGAGCTTGCAGATCAAACTGACAATTTAGGAACAGTGCTTTATACATATTAATTGTTATACACTAGATTATGTAATACTGTAAGACCCTAACACTGTTTCTAGGAACCAGCATTTTACTTGTGGGATTTTGCATTAAATAGTAATGTGCTTTTAATTTCAAATTCCTCTTCTTTGAATATGAAATCAATTCATTGTTGAATATTGACCTTTTCTCTTTCAGTTTTGCAATAATCACTGAGTTCTAGGAAGATTTTGTCTTTTTTAATTTTATATAGAACGTCAAGGTTGTATTTTTTTCACCTAATCTGTGTACATTTGAAAGTCTGCACTTGTCTTATTATATCTAGGGTTTCTATTATGATGTTGTGATGGAAGGGAGAGGACTGCTTGTTTGTCACAGCCTCCCAGAATGGAAATAATCACAAAGGAACTGTATCAATTAAGTCACTGCTTGGCCCATTATATCTAGCCTCTAATTGGTTAACTCTTACATCTTGATTTAAACCATTACTATTAATCTGTATATTGCCACGTGGCAGTGGCTTACTGGGAAAGATTCTAACCAGTACCGGTCTCAGGCGGAGGATCTATGGCATCTCTCCCCTACTCTGCCTCTCTTCCTCCCAGCATTCAGTTCTGTCTTCTCCACCTACCTAAGTTCTGCCCTATCAGGGGCCCAAAGAAGTTTCTTTATTCCAATGAAAGCAACACAAAGACAGAAGGGCCTCCTACACCTATGTCCAAAAGCAGTACTGAGAGGAAACATGTTTATCCTCTTCTTGGTATTTGTGTGTATGTCTGCATGTGTGTATGTATGTAGGTGTGTGCAGGAGCAATCATGTACAGACACATGTATGGACACACACATGTAGAGGATAATGACCAAATGCAACTGTTGTTTATCAGGGGCCACACACCTTGGTTTTAGGCTTACTCATTCTGCTGAGATGACTGGGCAATGAGCCCTAAGGAGCCACTTATCTGGACCTCTTCAATGCTAGGATTAGTGCAAGTATAAAAAGATCACAACAAACATCAACAATATTAAGCAAGGAACACATGCTAAATGTTTCAATAATCATTCTATCCTAAAGCATCTGGGCTTGGTTAAATCATAAGAGGAATGTACCTGAAACTATCTAATCTTCAATCCTATTGAAGGCCTGAGAAGGGAGATAATATTACTTGAGTAGGCAGGAAGTACAATCAAGCTCCTTCTAAAGTGTGCAGTAGATGACAGAGACAACTGGCTACCTGAGTAATCACCCAAAGTCTTATTTGCAATGTTGCAAAGGCCTAGAGTTACTGACAGACCATTTTCTAAGGCAGGAAAGTTTTCAGAATGGTCTTACCCTGTCTTAGGAAGGTTTCACAGACGTTTTCTTGCATCCTGCTTGTCCTGTCCAGACAATGTGTATTTTGTCAGTGGTCGATCCATGGTCAGTTCCTTGCCCAAAGGCCAGTTTTGCCCAGAAGAAAACAAGCTACAAGTGGAGTGCCTTTGGTGTTCAATATTCTCTCAGGAATATATCAGTGCTGCTAAGAGTAATCATGTCTCATGTCAACAGAACCCTAGGTTATTTAAATGCCATGTTCTGCAGTTGTTGAAGATTACCTATCTATGCAGAATATAATCTGTGTATCTAAAGAAACTTATTAATCTATCTATAAGTATGACAAACATGAATGGCTGAAGTAGGATTTCCCTATATATATACTGTGATTACTATTAATGAATAAAGAACTGTTTTGAGCCTATAGCAGAGCAGGGCAGGGCAGAGCAGAGCTAGGCAGGGAGGACTGTGATAGAGGAAGGTCATTGGTTAATAAAGAAACTGCCTTGGCCCATTTTATTGGTTAGAACATAGGTGGGTGGAGTAAACAGAACAGAATGCTGGGAGGAAGAGGAAGTGAGCTCAGACTCGACAGCTCTGCTCTCTGGAGCAGAGGCCATGCTCCCCCCCCCCACCGGGCACACACGATGAAGCTCCAACCCAGGATGGATGTAGGATAGAATCCTCCTGGTAAGCACAACTTGGAGTGCTACACACATTATTAGAAATGGGCTAGTCCAGGTGCGAGAGTTAGCCAAGAAGAGGCTAGATATAATGGGCCAAGCAGTTTCTTTATTAGCCAATGAACTTCCTCCATCAGGACTGGACTGAATTCTGGGAGAATGAAAGCAGAGTTAGAGAGAAGCCATGTAATCCTACAAGAGACAGATGCCAGAACTTTAGCTGGTAAGCCACAGCCATGTAGCAATACACAGATTAATAGAAATGGGTTAAATAAGATGGAAAAATGTCATCCATGTAATGGTAAATGGTAGATTTAGGAAATTGTTTATGTATTATTTCCAGTGGCTGACTTACAAAGTATTGGCATAGGGTGAGGCTATTGAACATCCCCTGTGGAAGGATGGTATACTTGTCTCTCCTAGTAGGCTGAGAATTATTATAAGTAGGCACTGTGACGGCAAATTTTTCTCTGTTATTTCTTACAAAGGTATAGTGAAGAAACAGTCTTTTAAATCAATAACTATAAAAGGCCATCCTTTTTTGGTAAATAAAGAAGGCAGAGGAATTACAGATTGCAGAGGGCCCATAGGTTTAATTACCTTGTTGACAGCTCTTAAATCTGTCACCATTCTCCATGTTCCAGATTTCTTTTTAACAACAGGAGAATTCCAATGGCTTTTTGATTCTTCAATATGATGAGCATCTAGATGCTCCTGTACCAGCTGTTTGTCTTCTGTTAAAGGCCATTGGTAAACCCATATTGGTTTCTCAGTTAACCATTTTAAAGGCAGGACCATTAGTACCTTGAAGGTTTGCTAGTTGCTTTGTGTTCTTTTACAGCCTGAATGACTTGTGACCTTTGTTTATAATACCTTATAAAATCCTTCCCAGAAACATGAGTTTTTGGGACTGCAGGAATATGAATCTGGGTATTTCATTGCTGCAACAGGTCATGACCACTGCAATATTAGCAACATATGGCCTCAGCCTTCCTTTCTGTCCTTCTGGCCCTATATATTCAACTCATCTTGTGTTTTGTTTCACTTGAGATAGGGCTTCAGTTTTCACACTAATTTGCACACTAATGAATCCCATAAAAACACTAATACTTTATTTTTAGATTGTATATTCTGTTTTATTTGAGTTATGACACATACTCTCTTTCATGAACTCTGCCCCTTTCATCTAGGTCAGTGGTTCTCAATCTATGGATTACAATCACTTTGGAGGTCACATATCAGGTATCCTGCATATCCAGTATTTATATTATAAATCATTATAGTAGCAAAATTACACTTATGAAGTAGCAACAAAAATAATTTTATGGTTGGGAGTCACCACATCATGGGGAACTATATTAATGGGCTGAAATATTAGGAAGGTTGGAAAGTGATCTAGGTCATCAAAATTGACCTAAATATTCATAATATTTCTTTATGATACTTTTGGTTTCCATGGTGTTCATAGCAAGGGTCCTTTTTTGATTTAGAATATTTGCAATTTCTCACTTACTGGCTTACCTTGACTAAAGGCTGTCAACTTGATTGGTGTTTATAAAGAAGTAGCCTTAAAGTTTGTTGGTTTTCTCTTTTGGTTTCCTAGATGTGATTTCTTGATTTCTTCTGCATGTCTGCTTACTCCTTTTCTTCTGCTTACTTTAATTTTAATCTCATGTTTTCAATCATCCTATGGCAGAAACTTAAAGCAATGCTCTCAGAAGCTTAACATTTTATAATATGTTCATTTAAAGCTATCAATTCACTTGAAGTACTGCTTTTACTATAGGATATAATTTGAATGATTCTATTTTCAATTTCATTTCAGCTAGAGATATTTTAAATTATACCTTAAGTTGTATTCTGTGACACATATGTCATTTGGAAGTACCTTCTTTTTTATTTCTAACCCATCATTCTGTTACTGATTTCTTACCTTCTACTGCCATTTCATTCTGAAAGCAGATATTGCATGATTTCTATTTATATTTCTGAAGATGTCAATTATAGCCTTCAGTATGGTTTGTCTTAGTAAATATTACATGTGAGTTTGAGATTTTGTAAATAAATGTTGAATGATACTTTCTAATTTTATGGTGTTGATTCTGTCTGTTTCTGATTGAGGTGTTTAAGGTTCTGACTTTTATGATGGGTTCGTTTTTGTTTACAATTCTACCATTTTAATTTTTTCAATTGGCAAAGTAATGGCTTTCACTGGGCATTTTTTATACAAATGTGTCATAATTGATTTTCATTTGTCTCCCCCCCCCTTTTCTGCCCTGCTCTCGTCCAGTTAGTCCCTATATCAATCTAAATAGTTACTGCTTAGATGTCTCATGCATTCCATTGTCCTCAGTTGTTGCCCTTCATTTGAGATCTCATTCTGTCTAGCATGGTCCATTTTATAGTTTTAGCTCTCTCTATATATATATAAATTTACTAATTGAACTACCTGAGCTCTATAAAAAGGTTTCTGGTAAGTTGTGCTTTCATTTCATTTCATTCTAGGAATATGTTAATTTCCTCTCCAATTTCTTCAATGACTCATGTGTTCTTCAACTGTCTATTGTTCTTTTTCTATGTATTCATGTGTTCTGTAGTTCTCTTACTTTCATTGTCTAGCTATATGCTGACAAGGCATAATAAGATGCAAGAAATTATTTTGATATTTTGCATTTCTTAAGACTTTATTTATATCACAGAATGTGATCCATTTTAGAGAAGGTCTCATGGTCCACTGAGAAGAATGTATACATAATATCTGTTTGATAGTGCTTTATGAATGTGTTCATTAAGGCCATTTGCTCTACAGTGAAGTTTCGTTGATGGTTTCAATTCAGATGAGTTCAGTATTGAGGTTTCTCATTGTTTCAGGACCTATGGGACCTTTTATGCCCACTAGATTTCTGTTATATAAGGCTAGAAAATCCAATATTTCATGAACGTATATTTATAATTGCAATTATCTTCTTAGTAAATTGCCCTTGTTTTGTAATGGCCTTTATTTATTGACTGGCTTTTGTTTGACATCTAGTTCATCAGTCATCAGATTAACTACATACACGCACACACACACACATGCACACACACACACACACACACACACGTCTTTATATTTAAAGAGCTACTTCTTATAGGAAACATGTAGTTGTGTCTTCTGTTTTAATTTACTCTGATCATCTCTTTTTGAAAGTACTGATACCTTTAATATTTAAAGTGATACTCATGTAGTTGGATGAACAGAAACCACATTTATTTCTAGTTATAAAATTATTTTTCTTCATTTACATTCTTTGAATCTTTCACACCTTTTCTGTCTGTTTTAAAATTTATTAAGCATATCATATTATTCTATTTTGTCTCCTTTATTGACATAGCAACACCAATTCTTTCAGATTTCAGTAGCATTTGCAATCAGTTCAACTTTCAACTCACACTATGCCACTCTTCAAGTATTGTAAATAACTTTTAAGAAGAAGTTCTCTCCAATCTCTCTCTTATTTTTATTAATGGTCCTCTTTACACTTACTCATAAACCATACACAGTAAGTTCATTGTTGATATTATTGGTAACAATTTACTTGTTAAGAATAACAAATCTTTGCTGTTTATCTTTGCTGTTTCATTTTCTAGTGCCCTTTTTTCTGTAGATTTATGTTTCTGGTTTTCCTTCTCTATGAAAACATAACAAAATTTACTTTAATATGGGTGATTTTTACATTGAGTCTTACTGACAATACTTTCTGAATTTATTTTTCTGAGAACTTTTTGCTTCCTCTTCCATTTTTTAATAATGGCATCATAATTTCCTAGATTAGCTTTTTTAAGCCCTTTAGAGTTTATCAATCTTCTCTCTCATCATTGGCATGATTTCTGAGAAGTCAGGCATAATTGTCTTGTTTGTTTCTTGATTATTAAAGGGCCCATCCAGCTCTCTTTAAGACTTGTATTATTTCTCCTAAACTTGGCATAAGACAATTCTGTAATACTTGTACATGAGAGACTGGAGAATTTCTATGAGTTCAAAGCCAGCCTGGAATACAGAATTTACTGTGTGAATTCCAAGCCATCCTGGAATATAAAAAACAGAGACCTGTCTCAAAAGAAAAGAGAAAAAACTTTCCTTATGTTTTATTTTTCTGATTTTTATATATTATAAACCTGGATGTTAGCTGTTAGATTTTTATGAATACTGGATATTTCATATTTATCCTGCTTGGAGTTTTCTCTGGTTCTTGGAGCTATGGTTTGATTTAGGAGAAATTTTCAATAATTTTTTGCAAACTAGAGTAATTATTATGTGTGTTTATGCCCTTTGGTGTTGCTTCGTAATTTCTTCCATTGTCCTTCAGTTCTTGGGTAATTCTGATTTTCCCTTCTTTCTTTCTAAGCCCAGATTGCAGATGCTTTTGACCATCTGTTCAATTGCATGCCTGGGCTAGATGCATGGTGTTAGCCTCCCCTGCAGTAGTATATAATAACTACAGAGAGCTGAGGATGTTTTCCAGTTTACTAGGTTGCCTATATATCAGCTTTGCTCAGAGGTTATATTTCAAGTCGGTGAGCCAGTGAGAATACTATATTCCACCAATGGAACCAGCTGAATATAGATGGCTGTTTTTCAAATGCAGACAATTTACATTCCGCTGGAGATTATTTTCTGACAAGTGCCATTGTGTCCTTTCTGTGTATGTGCAGGGTCTTACACTGAGTCAGGTTTGTGTCAGTGGGAAGGACCTTCCATTTCCTGTGTCTTAGCACAATCTTGCACATGCTTTCAGCCTTCTGGTGGGATTGAGATATGTAAGCACGTTTAAGAACTGCATGCATCCCTAATTCCCCAGGTTCCCCTGTTAAACTTATCTATGATCTGGACAGTCTGTTGATCCCACCAACCATTATTATCACCTAAGGCCACTTCAATTTTCTCTTCCCTTGATTGTTTGCCACTGACTAGAATCACTATTGTTTCCAGCAGCTGAACATGAGTTGTTTTTTTCTGTGCTCTCCAAATGAATCCATCCCCCTCTGGCAGTAAAGCTGAAGCACTCGCTGCTTTTTCTATCCTGATAGACACATTGTACCTCCAGAACATTTTATTAGAGGGCATGGGTAGTTTCAGGGGGAGCTGTGCATAGGAGCACCCCAGGCTAGGACACAGCAGATTTCTCCTGCTCTTGACTGAGGTTCAGTGGTTTCTCTGGAATCTTTTTTATTTGGTCAGTGTTTCTTTGGTAAGTTTTCAGAGAATAGAAATGGCTATTTTTGACAGTGGTATCCAGTTTTTATATTTCTCTTTTGGGAGGGGCTTGGTCAAGCCAACCACTCATTTATTAAGCAGTGACAATGTATAATATAATAATGAAACCATACCATGTGCCCCTTTATTGTTCAAAGTGTTTTATTACTTTGTCTAACTTATACCAATTAATGAACTCATTGAGTCCTTATAATTCTGTGACATTATCATTTACACATGCATAAAATTGGTAGATGTTGTGTGTGTGTGTGTGTGTGTGTGTGTTTTGAGTGTATTTAGATGCCTTTTTGTAAGAATATTATGACTGGAAAGACAAAGTTTGATAAGTAGGAGAAGAATGATTCAAGATTTTTCTGGAAGAATAAATAAAATTTATATATACAAACAAGTATATTATGAATAGAAAATAATTAAGAATTAAATGATATTATGAAAACATGATTTCTATTATCTCTTCTCATTGCCCTACAACCTACCTTTGGTCTTTGTTATTACTATAGAAGATTGTGTCTGATTAACCTGGTATCTGTTTACCCATGCTTAAGGTATTTCTATAATATATTTATTATAATGTAACTGAGAATTCATGTTGAATGAGAAAAATGGGGTGGGTGGGCAGCAGTGACCTATGGTTAGTCATACATCTCTTGGAGCTCACACTATCACCTTCCGAAGTAGCCTAGTCGACAAATGCTTAAATATTCTTAAAGAGGCCTGGACTGACAGCTATCAAGAGATAGAGACATTATCTGTATCCTTTTTCCAGGCTAGACTATCTCCTCTACATAGCCACAGTCACACCTTCAATATTGCTCCTCACCCACTCTCCAGTTCAGTCTGAGAAGATCTGATATAGATATAAAAGTTTGGACTTCTCATATTTTTCTTTTGAAGTAGTATATTATTTATTTTTGGTCACCATTCTTATTTTATGCATATTAGCTGAATCTAACAATGTAAAATATAGAAAATCAAATTCTCTCTAAAAATTTTGACCACAATCTAACGTTGCAAGCTGATTTCTTTAAAGTTTCCTAAAAATAATGTTCATTAATCACTCCCACTACCCTCACCTACTACCAGATCCAAACAGCCTACAGGGGTTTCTCTTTAGAGAGGATGATAACGGTCAACCCATGGCCAGCCTAGAAGAATTGTGAGATAATCATTGCTATTTTCCAAGAACTAGAGATTTGCATGGTTATATAATCCAGGCGTTGATAGAAGAATTTTGTAAATAAGAACCAAAGGCTCACAAAGGTTAATTAATTTCTGAAGTTTATATCTAGAGAATGGGAGAAACAGGTTATGCACCTAAGCAATCTGACTCCAGCATCTCATCTCCTAACCAGCGCACTAGGTTACTAATTCTCAGATGCAACCATATTAAATTTCTATTGTATAATTCAAAGATGGCCAATCATCAAAATTTCTTATTATTTAGTCAAAGATTATCTCTTTAAATGATAAGCTTATGGGAAGCAAAATGTGAAGAAATATTGATAATCAAAGTTGAAAAAAATCCCTAGATTCCTATTAAGACATTAATGTTTACTAGTTGAATAGCTTTAAGCAAAAAATTTACTGTCTTGGCTTTTCACTCACCTATAAAATTGAGGTAACAGTGTTATCCTACATAAAACTAGAGTGGGAAGAAAATGCAATCATGTATTGAAATAAGTTTGTAAGTGAGTGGTATTGTCATTAGTATCAAGCAACACACTTCTCATAGAAACAAGTTGGAGTCTTGCAGTTTCTGTGTTTTCTTTTGCTGGAGGACATGGAGTAGGGACAAAAAGACACTGATAATAGGTGCCTGTGATTGTCAAGGTGCTTGAAGAGCGGTGAAATAAACCAGTAGGATGCTTTCCCTTAGCATAGTGCCTGAACTGAAAATATCGCTATGAATTTTTGTGTAACAATCATTTCTAAACATTTATTTTTCTGGAGCAACACACATTCAGGTGAACTAGCAGAAAAATCAAGCCCTGTAGTTCTTTTGCAAGCATATAAAGGCAGTGATGGGCTTTTAAACAGGAAAGGGGAGCTTCTATGAACTTGTAAAGAAAAGAAGGTCAGTCACTCAATGCACATTTGTTAATCGATGAGTTGATCTTGGAAACTGCTGAAAGGGTGACCCATATTCAGATGAAAAGGTGATGTAGCTTATTGTAGCATAGAGTTGCAGAGAAATTCAAGTGGTTCACTCCTTTGGAAACTGACAACGGTCAACAGGGCTTTAGATACAGAGGGTTTTGAAGATAATAGCACATAGAAATCCCATAACACAGGATCCTGTTAATATATGAAGTTACTACTTATAATGTGAGCCTTTGAGAAGAAATTGTTATAAGAACTGCAGGAAAAGCAAGGATTTAAAGTAGGGTGTCTCTTGAAGCAACACTGAATATACAGCAAGGAGCTGAACTATGATGCGGACTCAAAGTCTAGTTAGTCCATGGTCCCATGCAAGGTATAGCCAAAGGGAACAGTTGCTTTTGTGTTATCAGACACAAAGGTTCTTTGTCCTTTCTTTCTTCACTATATGTACTGATCTGTGAATTTTGTTAAGAAAAAATTTGTGTAGAGCATGTATTTTCCTTCATGAAATGATGAGAATAATGAACAAGATCATTCTAAATTTTTTTATTTTTCCCCTTTTTATTGATTTTCGTTGAGCTCTATATTTTTCTAATTTTGTGTAGGTATCTGGCACGTAGGGAAGACATTATAGGCCACAGTAGCAATGTTAGTGGTAGAAGTTGTGGCAGTGGTTGTAGATGCGGCTTAGATGCCACAGTGGTGAGAGCTGCAATAGTGGTAGGCATTATGACAGGAGTGGGGCCTGGGGTAAAGATAGTGGTAATATTATTTGTCTTGTTGGTGTGGTGAGGATTACATCATCATTGTTATTAGCAGTTTTCTTAAAAACCCAGGCAATAGAGTGATGGTTTTTCAGCAGAATATTTTATAGGAGGGACTTTCTTTGGCTAAGAGAAGAGGAAGGTACCCATACTTTCAGTAGAATTCCAGTCTGTGAAGCAAAGGCTTGTTTTGGTCACCCCTCTATTAGTAAGACTTCATCTAATACTTGGGAAGTTCTGGCATTTGCAATTGCTTTTCTAAGAAATGTAATAACACGGACTGAGTAAAAATATTCAGTGCAGGCTCAAGACATTAGCAAGGGTACCCAAAGCAGTTTCTTGGTATAAATCAAGTATAATTGCTTAGCTAGAAAAAAATTTAAAGATAGCAAACAGAGTGCACATCTAGAAAGGTAAGTCATGGTAACTCTTAAATTTTGGACCGCTAATGAATGTTTCGGGGTATTCTTTAGGAATAAAGGGAAAACATTCTTGAACTGATTTGAGCAGAAAAAATTGCATGAAGAAAATGTCAAAACAAAGAACACATTGAAAATAAAAAAAATAAAAAGGAAAAAGTATTTTAACAAATTATGTCTGTGTCCTTAAGAAAGTGCTTAACTGGTGTGTGAAATAGGATATTAACTACTGTGAAATGTGAAGAAGGTGGATGAGAAAGGGGACTTATTGAGGAGAAGCATAGCGGACTCGAGAATATCACAGAAACACTTGAAATAGATTATCAGTTCCGTTTTTGGTTTACTGTGACTGAAATGATATTAGGGTATTTACTGAAAGAAGTAACAAGCAGGTAAGATGAAAACTTAGATTCTAGAATGGCAAGAAGCACAGCTCAGGGATCAGTTACAGTAGAGAGTAAAGAAATGGACACAAGCACTCTCTGCCAACTAGTAGGGATGAGGCCAGCGAAGATGAACCATGACCATAATACAGAAGAAAGGAAATGCCGCAACAGAAAACCAAAGGAGACAAAAACTGAAGAAAGATATCTGTCTTTAACTACGGAAGAAGAACTGGGATCCTTTAGGCCCAGCTCTTATATCATGATAGAACACAAATCAGATTCCAGGAGATTGATAAAACTAAAGGAGACCATGTGTGTAGGGAAGACAGAATACAGAGGGATGAGAGGGACAGGGGCAAGTACGATTAGGGCACATTTTATGCATGGGTGGAAATGTCACAAGGAAACCCCTTCGTAAAATTAATATGTGTCAAAAATTTCAAATGAATTGATTACTGCAAAAAAGGAGAAATAACGGTGGTGGAATGCAGAACGCTCATGCCCGGCCCAAGGTCACATGAATCTTACACTGGGATAAAGGGGACATAGGTCATATGAATCTTACACTGGGATAAAGGGGACATACTCTTTTGCTCTCAGTTTCCATAATATTTCAAATGTTTCTTGGAATTTGGCAATCAAACATTTTGTTGTTTTGTTTTCTTTTAGCTGTTGTTGTTGTTGTTGTTCTTAGTGGTCATGATTTGGGTTTGTTTGTGTGTGATTTTGTTTGTTTTTGTTTGTCTAGTTCTCGGTTCTTTTGGACAATTTAGCTGCGCCAGTGACTTACACAGGGAGATGGTAGAAAGGGATTTGATGGATTGGAATCTCGTGTGTCATGATGCCTTTTCAAGTACTGATCAATTGGGTTCTACCAACACAGAGTGTTCTCAAGGAGCATATTCAAACTCATGAAATATTTAAACCCAAAGAATAAAACAGCGCTCACCCAGGCTGGAGCCAAGTGAATGCATGAAAACCACCTGTTCTTCTCCCATGTGCACATTATACAGAGCTAGAAGCAAACATGGGGGTGAATGACGGAAAACATTTCTGAATCAGAGACAAATTCAGTTATGGACACAGGCATTGACTATGTTGGCCCTTTATTGTGGAAGCCTTTAATGAAGATGATTTCCAATATGATTGGAATATAAGAATCCTAAACTGTTTTTCTTCACGTTCCAAAAATACTAACAATACTGTATCACAGTTCTATAGTAAAACAAAACTACATAATTAAAAAAGTCTTTGTTTCCAATTAAAAACATAAACCATAATAATAATTATGTTCCTGATCAATTCTTTAAACCCAAAGTTTTATGTATTATGGAGACTTAAATAACAGAGGCTAAAAAGAAGAAAGAATTTTTCAGGAATGAGCTATTATAGAATAGTGTTGACTTCTTTATTTATTTGGTTAAAGGTATAATTTAGCAGTTCTTTGAGTTCAGAAGTTTATTTAAATAAGATTAGGATTTTTTTAACTTAAAGTCAGTTTGCTGATAGAAGACATTCAGGTGAGTAATAGACTCAGTGCTCCTGCCAAAATTAGAATCTCAGCTAGTAATATTAATAACTGGAACTTGAGAGATAGCTCAGTAGTAAAGAGGTTGTCTTCCTCTCATGAAAACCTAAATTCCAACTCATGAACCCACTTTTCAAAACTGGACATGGTGGCAAGCACTTAAGATCCCAGACAGAGAGACAGACGATTCCTGGGCATGGTTGTCTAGCCTTTTTGGTGCATTCTTAGATCCTAAATTAATCCACTTCTGTTACTCTATGTATTGCCGTTAGCTGTAGCCTACTGATAAAGTTCCAGTGTCTTTCTCCTTTACCAGATACATGGGGACTGCCTGACTCCACCTTCTTTTTTCCTGCATTCAGTTTAGTTTTCCTGCCTGCCAGTCATAGGCAAAAGCAGATGCTTTATTAACCAATGGTAATAAAACATTCACAGCATGCAGAGGGAATCCCACATCATCTCTCCTTTTCTATCTAAATGAAAATGAAAATTTTAGCTTTAATATAGTAAAATTACATATAACAATTTCCAAAGTTCTAGAATTGACAGAGACATCTCACCTCCAGGATAGTCACCCAAAGTTTTTGGTTTTTTGTTTGTTTGTTTGTTTGTTTTTGTGTGTGTGTTTTTTTTTAATGCTGGGACCTCCATCTTCAGCCTACAGGCTCATAGTATCTAGCAAACTTTTCCATGAAGCAGGAAATTTTAAAAAACTGTTTTCACCTATATTGGCAGTTTGTCAGACACTTTCTTCTGTGTCCTGAAGAATGTCTGGCAGACTCTTTTATGAAGCAGAATCCCTGAAGGACCATCTAGTCTTTTGGAAATTTTTTTGGGGGGGGTTTTGTGAGACAGGGTTTCTCTGTGGTTTTGGAGCCTGTCCTGGAACTAGCTCTTTTAGACTAGGCTGGTCTAGTCTAAAAGAGATCCGCCTGCCTCTGCCTCCTGAGTGCTGGGATTAAAGGCGTGTGCCACCACTGCCCGGCTTTTGGAAACTTTAGCGGTAACTTTTTTGTGGGTTCTGCACGTCCAGTTCATACTGAATACCATCAAGCAGTCCAAGCAACAGTAGTTTCTTACCCAAATGGCTAGCCTTGTCACATTGAAGTCAAATTCCATAATGAGTTTCTTCAATGCCCATGAACCTCTCTGAAGAAATTGGTGCTGCCAAAAACAAACATGTCTCACTGTTGAGAAAAGTCTAAGTTTTTAAAGACCTTTAAAATGCCATATTCTGTAGGTCTTTGAAGTGTTGAAGATTATCTATCTAACAGAAATATATCTCTGTATATCTAGAAAACCTAAAATCACAAGTTTGACTTTTTGCCTGTGCAAACATATGTGAAAGCCAGTGTTTGACATGGGAGTTTTAAAATGTCTGTGTATTAGTCTTCATTAATGAACGTGGTTTTTGAGAATATGTGTATATCTTAATGTTTATTTTCTTAGTATCTGTCTCTGTGCTTGGTGCTTTATTGATAGCCAGTAACTGTTCTTTGGGTAGAATTCTGTTCAGTCTTAAAGGGCCTTTGCCTTGACGTTCCTGTTTCAGCACTTGTTAAAACATGTGGCGTGAGGATGTGTAAGGATCTGTTGTTCTTGAAGTTTGGTTTCTATTTAGCTTTGGGAAATTCAAAAGGTGGTAAAAATTTTAGAAATCAAGGAAATCATTAAGATTCCAAATTAAAAGGATCAAAGCATAAAATATTTCACCTGTGCTAGTCATGAAAAAAATATCTTTTTCAGGAGATAAAAATAAATCTTGAAATCAAATTATATCATCATCTAGGCAGGTGGTTACTATAGCAGTGAAGGAAAAAGAGACTGTAAATTGACTCAAGTTTTCCAGAGGCAGAAAAACAATCTATAAAGTATTCCAAGTTTATAAACTGATAATTTTAAGTCCCAAGTTGAAATGTGAGTGGTTGCCAGTCTTGCTCTCTCTTCCTTTAAATGCCATATGAGGCCAGGAAGGCATCCAGTCCAGAGAGTGGGGGACAATGTGTGGCATCAAACTGATATTTCTGGCCACCAGAAAAACCTACCAGCTATCATGGCAGAATCAATGCCATAAAATATAAATTATCTAAAGAAAATATAATTTTTAATTTCTGAGAACTCCAAATATATATATATATATATATATACAGAAATGTGATAATATCTATTTTCTATTTCCCTCTCCAAGTCTCCACGTAGCCCTCTACTACATTTTCCTCCAAATTTAATGTTCTCTCTTTCATCCACTGAGTCCAATTAGTGCTGTCCATATGTACACAGAGGTGAAGAATAGTAAACCTACAATGGTCACACCCACAGAGAAGAATTACTCTCTATTCCCAGTATCTATCACATGTAACAAGCTCCTAGATCAGAGAACAAAACCTAGAGAGCACCTCCTCCATCAACGCGAGTATTTTGTCTGGCTTGATCTGGAGAGGATAACCAAACATGCCATGCGGTCGTGGTCGGCAGTCAAACTGTTTCTGGAAGACTCACCGCATCCCTCCTCATCTCTGAGCTCCTTGGCTCTCTCTGTCTCCTCTTCCTTGTCTCCTAAGCCTTGCGGTAGCAGCTTGGTGATGAACACGTCCCATTTAAGGCAGTGTACTCATACTGTGTTATTCTTAGCAGACTCTGCATTGACTGCCGAGAACTAGAAAAAAAGCGAACCAAAGTTGAGCAAAGCCCTTATCTATGAATATAAATGTAAATAGTTGGAAGGCAATTTGACGTCATGACCATTAAGCAAACCAGAAGCAGGCTCTACCCTATACTAATGGCCATGAGCTTTTGACTAGATTAACAGCACCAGAATGAAATTCCCTCTTGTGGAACAAGCCTTAAATCCAGTCAGAAAGCAACTAGTCACGGCATGATAGTCGTGTGTTCAGGTAGGCACATGTTGGTAGGTAGTACAGCAAACTTCGTCTACACTAGATCTGTCTTTTCCCCACCAGCAGTGCTACCGAAGGAGGAAGGAAGCTTCGCAATTGGTTTGAGAATGATTGCTCTATGTTCTGCAGCCAAAATGTGTTGTGTTTTCGGCAATAGAATCTTGTAGCTATGGTAGATAACCAAGGATAATGGAAATAGCCTGTTTTATTAAAACCGTATTTCTCAAAACTGGGAAATTCTGTGTATCTTGTTGATTTTCCACAGCGACAGTCCCTCAGTTTTCTAGTTTTTAAGCTAAAGAAGAGACTATAAGCTACCAGAGGACTGGTCTGGACTGTAGGACCAGAGTCAGAATAGCAGGGGCCTCAACCATGCAACTTTCTCTAGCCCATACTACCAGAAATGCAATATATTACCAACATGCTTAGATATCACAGGAGATTTGAATTCTCAAGGGAAAAAATATTGGCTAGAATTCTTTCCAGATATAGAACTTCATATAAGTGGAAAGTTTAATGTCAGAATAGTTGGGGAATTGGCCTTGCAAATACAATGCTTTTGTAAAAGTGTGAAGTCCCGAGTTCAAATCCCTCAAGCACACATAAACATCAGCATAGATCTGTAACCTCTGTGATCTTAGGTTATGAAGGAAGATAGTCAGGAAAATCTCTCAGAAGCTCATGGGCCTGCTAGAGAAAACAATGTAGAAGATGGGTACCAACAGAGGTTGGTCCTCTGACTTCCACACATACTGTATGTATGGAACACATGCCCCCAACTTTCATGTACATACATCACACACACACACACACACACACACACATCCACAAATACACGCACATCCACAAATAAAAGGAGAAAGTTACATGTTAAGGGACTGATATGGATTATCCTGAAACCTTGGGGATAGATCACACAGCAGTGTTTTGTCTGTAAACTCCATTGCCAGGAGAACAAGAGCCATACCCAACAGTTCTGACCTCCGAATGATGATGTTCACTATGATGGGTGGTAATGATTCTCCTTGATTCATCTCCTCTCAGTAAATTGCTACCAGCTAAATAAATGTGGGAAACACTGAAGGAATATTCTCCTGGGCCTATTAACTGAAAAGGTTTAAACATCCATAAAATCACAGCCAAGACTTAGGAAGCTCTCATTAAAATACAGACAAAATGCACAGATATTCTTAGTTCTGTGTTTTGTTCTTTCTATCAAAATCTCTACCAAGACAGTATGTAGTTCACTTTCTTTCTTTTTTTTTTTTTTTTAGAGTTTCTTAGGGAATAAAAGCACCGCTCTTCTAATGAGAGACTAGACATTAGACCCTCTAAAATTTCTTATTCCTGAATTCCCACACTAGCTTTCTGATTCCTTGTTTAAAATGTTTTTCAGTTAATGCTGAAATGTTGACTTGCCTATGATTAGAAAGAATTCATTCCTCTTTTATTTTAATAGATTTTGTTACAGACATGATATTCTTTCTTTTTAAAGCAAGGTTATATCCTGGATGCCACTCTCTACCCTCAAAAGGAGTCTGGATATTGTTATCTTAGAGAAATGACATTACATTCTTCAGTTGAAAGCTAAAGATCCTTGGAGTACACAGAAGCCTGCTGACAAGGCTTGTGTGACCTGTTCATGAAGCTGACTAGGGAACTTAAGAATGCTAATTATTATGTGCATAAAGAATGAGTCTAGGATCTAACATTCTGCATGCATAATCTTAGAACTGTTAAGCAAAAATTATATATGCTACGATATAGCCTCTGTGATGCAAACCAGTAGAAATTCTTGTCTTCTGTTTCTTGAAAGAATCCTTTTCGCTTTGCACCTTTGGATATTTGCTCCCAGGGGATTATTTTCCCCTCTGTGGAGCTTATTCCTCCTCCCCAGTTTGCAGCACTTCAATACCATGAAGGGCTTCACTCTAGAGAGTCGGTGAAGCAAAGAAAAGGCTCCATGGAGCCCTACTGAGTAAACAAAGAAAAACACATCACATGAATTCAATCTCCTCCTGCTGTCCTCCTATCAGCTATGGAAAGTAAGAAAGATAAACGAAAGTTCAGGCAGAAGCATACACATACAAGGAGTTTTGGTTGTTGTTATTTTTTCTGTCTTTGCATACACTCAACCAAAGCCTTCTTAGAGTTGCTGAAGCTTTCTGACATCGCGAAGTCCTTTTCTGTGAGTCATTAAATTGCTGAAGCCCAGAAAATCAAATTTAGTTTAGGTCTGTTTGATAATGTAATAACAGTAAAATGTGATTCACCAATTAGCTCATGTAATTGAATAATCAAAAACATGCTCCGAACGAGTCGCTGAGGCACAGTCCACCATGCTTACGGCTCTATGTTTTCTCTGATTACTACTGCAGGTACCTCTTCTGCCAATGCTATTCCCTCCCCATTTCCTATGAAAGAGAATCTACAAATACATCTGTGGCTGTAGATCAACAGGATACTTACTTAGTTTCATTACTTGCTGATTTCTCGTTTCTCCTTCATCAGCTCCCTCTTGAGTAACTTCGACCCTGGGCAAAGGGGCTGTCAATCTAGTCCTGGCCTCCCTAGTGCTCTCCATGAACTATATTTAAATTCTGTGAGGAGAGAAACCCAGACAGTTGTTAGAGCCTTTAAAGGCAATCACAATTTTGTAGTTGAAACACTGCCTCCCTTGATGATTCCTAAATTCTAATGGTGTGAGCAAGGCATACTTTAGGGATGAGGGGGAGTAATAGACAGTTTGAGACTTTTTTTCTCAGAAATTACAATTTTCTAAGAAGAAATCTGTGGCAGATAAGAACAGAAATTCGGTGGATTTTTTTTTTTTGCTCAGTTTACAGCATTTCCTCATAATTCTCTGTGCACATCTGTTGACTCATAGGTGCCCGGCTATATTCAAAATTCTTCTTCTAAACTCAGATCAATTCAAGGATTGTTTAGATGGCTGAAACAAACTCTAATGAGGAATTTTAAAACAGGTTCTTCTTTATTAATTTATTTTTTTCTGAAATATCTGGGCAGGCTTTCATGGTCCAGGGCTTCCAATAAGCAAAAGAAAGAGTAATTGGCATATATTACCTGAACTTGCGTTGATAAAGAAATGGAATTTCTTAGCTGACTCAGTCATTTTTAATATAGCTTTGCCCCTCAAAAGAGAGGAGAAAAAGGAGGGGCAAGAAGAGAAGGAGGGAGCAGAGGAGTACATCCCATGGAGTTTACTGCCATTTCAGACGTCACACTTTAGATTTTATCCATGAGGTCTAAAGAGTCATTAGTAAACTCTTCCTTTGTAATTATATATCATCGCTCTTTGATGATTTGTTTACAAACTCATAATGCATATTTTGTACTCTCCCCACACTTTAAAAAAAAACATTCTAAGAGATGGAATCATCATTAATTATTTTCGTTGTGTCTCATTTCATTTACGGAAAAATATAATCCAAAGCCCAATGTGAAGGAAATATTTCCTAAGGACAGATGTATGCCTGTCACACCTGGAGTTCCCCCAGCAGTTTCTAAATGTATAATCTCATACTCGAAGAACATTAGTAATTCTCTTTTCTTTTTTTCTTCCTATTAATAGGTCAATGGAACAGAAATTGAATATGAATTTGAAGAAATTACATTGGAGAGGGTAAGAAAAAATTTAAAATCTTTAAGTTGGTTTTCTGTCTTCCAGGTCCTAATTTGTAATCTTGTGAAATTACAAAATTGTACTTCTTAACTTAAAGTTACCTACAAGATTTACAGGAGCGTGTTAGTGAAATGCTTACGATAGAGAGCACTGAGGTAGAAGACCAAATAACCAGAATGTTCTATTAGTAGATCATGTTTTCAAGGATTGGGGAAACAAATGGCGGAGGCAGAAGTGGCCCAGGAACTGTGCATTCCTTTATTCTGGGTACTCTGCTGTTGATGATGTGGCTGTATGTTTCTAAGACAGCTGATAAGATGTTCTCCACCACGTGATATTGATGCTATAACCTGACCCACAACTGCCACACATCTTCTATTTCAGCCACGAAAAGAGTGATGAGCTTAAAGCCTATCCCCAAAGGCAGACACATCAACCCTGCAGCGCTCTGAAAATAAGCTAGAAGGACCTTGGCAAAGACTTCCGGCAAATACAGGAAACCGTGCCACTCAGTGTATTTAGGTCTTTTACAAAACAGCCAAAGAAAGATCAAAGACAGTCTATAAAAAGCAACGTCAGGTAACATTAACAGGCTAGCCATCATTCCAAAAGGCGAGCATACATAAAACAGCTTACTTCCCCTCATTCGGAAATGAAGATAAGAAGCATGAGCAGTTTCGTATCTAATTGCAAGTATTTCCAAGGTGTCTTACTATCTGTTGACAATGAGTAGCCCTGAAAATGAGCTAATTTGGAAACAGAGATCAAAAACCTTGGGGGAAAAAAACATAGTTCTAGAGACACAATTACATTTTAAAAGTTGGGCAAATTTCACAAAGACTGCTCGAATTTGTACTGTTTATTACCGTAAAGGCTCAAAAATATGTTTACTACTTCCTTATATACCCATATAACATTCATCTTATAAAATTAAATACAATGAAATACTAAGTTATATTTCGATATTATTTTAGAAGACTATGTCATTGCAAGGATACAAAGCCTATCAGTTATGTAAATCAATTTTAAATAGTTTTACAGTAAGTTTAAAACATAATTAAACATAGACTGAATCGAATTGAACAAAACTCTTCCAATCTCCAAGTTCTAGTAAAAGTAGAAAAGCTTTTAAGTATTCTTTTCTTTGAAAAAAAAGGAGAGGAAAAAATAAAACAACATCCGGAAAGGGTGGGGGACACACAAGGTATGGCTGAGTCTTCTCATCACTTGAGAATCAAGGGCTCTGTCACAATTAACACTACTGGTTGTGAGGGTTATTGAGAGAAATTAACAAGCAATTTCCTTTGTCATTGGAAAATCGCCCTTAGATAACTTACTGTTTATAAACTCAAAATGTATGTTTTTTATATGTAAAAAAACAAATCACCCCACTCGAAGGGGTGGAATCATTGCTGACTATTTTTGTAATGTCATTTTCATTTTGGCAAAAGCATCCAATGCACAAACATAAAAGGCACGTGCAGGAATGGCAGGTGTGTGGTGGCAGCATGGTTTATGAGGAACAACGCACAATGTAAATGGCGACCCTTCTAAACCCAGAACCTATGCAGCTAAACCGGTCTCACTGTGTTCTGGATTCCTCTCCTCTCTCCAAGTAGTCCTTTCTTATATAGATAGTCTGTATGACAATAGCAATGTACCAGACTTAAGGCCCCCAATGGGTATGACTTTGGTTAGGACTTTGTACCGCTGGAAGACGTCTTATAGGTGTCTCAAACAAGCCTATTAACTTTTGTTTGCTGCATCCCTGTGACGTAAGGTTTTACATCATCAACTGGATCAGTGTTAGGTGCACCTTGGTGACCATCCTGTGATCCCATTTATATTTATTCTTAGCTTTTAATAATAATAGCTGAAGAACTCACCAAGATCCTTCAAAGGTTTGTAAGCATAGTGACACGTGAGTCTCGTTTGAGAAGCTCACACCTCTACTTGGATCTGTCATTTTTTCACTTTCTATCTATTCGTTCCTGTACTGAAAATCTACGGAAAAAAATGATGGTATCGAATTCCAACAATACCTTATAATACATATGAAAATAAATACACCAAAGATACATATATGACTACATCTGTGACGCCTGGAAGGACATAATCTGTTAAAGTGCTAGCATCTTATTAAGGATTTGGGGTAGATATTCGTTGTTTCTTTTTGCATATCTTCTAAATATATTTAATGATTTTATAATACAATAAATTATATGATTAAATAATTTTGTATAAAATGAAAACAAAATTATTATTCTATGAGCTATCATTCAAGTGTGAGTTAATACTATAGACTTTTATTTATTTATACTTCCTCTTTAATTTCTTGCTCTTCACTTTCATGAGTCAACAGATTTCTCATTTTATTCTAATTTTTATTTAGCATGAGTCGTCTTAAAGAAATTTATGTGGGAAGCTGATTACTCTGAAGATGGAGGCTTTAACACATCTGTTATGGACTTGGATAAAATGTTATTGGCATTCTTAATAGAGAAAGTGGTATTAGGGGATATTAACTCAAACGAGAGAAAGAAAGAAAAACTACGCACGTTTGTAAATCGCTACCCCCCTCTCCGAGGCTGGAAATGTCATTAGTGCGATTCAGCACAAGATAAAGTGGGCAGCCCATGTAAACCCAGGGCCTGTGCAGCTCAGCAGGGCCCACTCTGTGTCTGATTCATCTCCCTTCCCCAACACAGTATACACTCAACTTTAAGAGAGCACGTTTTTTTCCACGTAGCTATAGCTCAGCAGATAAAGGCAAACGTCAAGTTGAGAGAGAGAGAGCATTCACTTGGAGTCATATGGTCGTGGGTTCTAGTTTGGAGTCTCGTATTTACACTAACCCTAAGCATGTTCCACCTTCTCCCTGTCTCCCTGTTCTTGGATTTCCAATCACACACTGAACCTTGTCATTTCCACTAACGGTACACCTTTCAAATCCTTTTCACAGTTTCTCTCCCAAACTTTCATAATCTCCATTAGGACTTGAGTTGCTGACTTCATGGACCTCCCCTAGTCTCCATCTTTATGTCCTCCCTTCCCTCCTTACATATGACGTCTGACCTGGTCCAGCATTCCAATCTTCCATCTCATATAATCTTCGCTTACTTTTCTCACTTAGCTGATTCAAAATCTCAGTCCTATTACCGAGTGGTTAAACCCTTCCTGTTTATTCCACATAAGCACCTGAGCTGCTGGGCCTGGCCAGAGAGGCACTCACGCAGCGTGCTCTCGGTTCTTTTTGTTTGTTTGTTTGTTTTTTAGGTTTTTCTGTTTGTTTGTTTGTTTTTTTATTGAGAAAAGGAAGAAAAAAAAAACAAGTTTCCGCCTCCTCCCAGCCTCCCATTTCCTTCCCCCTCCTCCCACCCTTCTTCCCCTCCCTCTCCAGTCCAATGGGCAGTTAGGGTTCCCTGCCCTGTGGTAAGTCTTAGGTCCTCCCCCCTCCGTCCGTATATAGGAAGGTGGACATCCAAACTGGCTAGGCTCCCACAAAGCCAGCACATTAAGTAGGATCAAAACCCCGTGCCATTGTCCTTAGCTTCTCATCAGCCCTCATTGTTCGCCATGTTCAGAGAGTCCAGATATATCCCCTGCTTTTTCAGTCACAGTCCAGCTGGCCTTGGTGAGCTCCCAATAGATCAGCCCCACTGTCTCAGTGGGTGGGTGCACCCCTCATGGTCCCGACTTCTTTGCTCATCTTCTCCCTCCTTCTGCTCCTCATTGGGACCTTGAGAGCTCAGTCCAGTGCTCCAGTGTGGGTCTCTGTCTCTATCTCCATCCATCACCAGATGAAGGTTCTATGGTGATATGCAAGATATTCGTCAGTATTGCTATAGTATAGGATCATTTCAGGTTCCCTATCCTCAGCTGCCCAAGGAACTAACTGGGGACATCGCCTTGGGCTCCTGGGAGCCACTCTAGGTTCAAGTCTCTTGCCAACTCTAAGGTGGCTCCCTTAACTAAGAATTGTGCTTCCGTGCTCCCCTATCCAACCTTCCTTTATCCCAATCTTCCTTTTTCCCCAAGTTCCCCCCTCCTTCCCTTCTAACTTTTCTCTCCCCATCTCCCCTTACCCCCATCCCACCCCACCCCCAAGATCCATTGACTCATGACTCTCAAATACTCCTGATAATTTTTAACATTTCACTAGGAAATTCCCCTTCCTCTTTCTCTAAGAGAACGATTTTCACATCATCTTTGAGATCTTCATATCCTTAAAGTCCTCTCCCTCACCTTCACTTTCAAGTGATAACTGCCCTGTCAGATTTATGATAGTAAAAAATGTTGCCCAATTTGAGCATCAGTTCTCAGTCCTAACTGATTTCTCAGGAACATTTGGTATAGCTGTCACTAGTTCATCAAAGATAATGTTTGATTGTTTGTTTGATGGTTTAACTTCTAGAGCAAACATTTTTCTGTGCTCTCTTTTCTTTGCTGGTTGCACATTGCTATTTGCTGCGTTCTTGCTATATTGTTCCTCTAAATGCTGGATGATTCCAGATACCAGATGGAAACACCTCTTTGCCAGCTCTCCTTCCTAGAGTGCCCTATCTCATCGAGATGCAAGGCTTACACTCCCCTATGGCTTCATCTTCTGAATCTGAAAATGGCCCTTTCCCTCAGCTCATTCTCTACAACTAACTTTCCATCTCATGCATTTGCTTAAATACCAAGGGGTCCCTTTCCCCTTGGCTCCCTCCCTTGGGCCCCAAACTGTTTCTCATCTAACAGTCCTTAGCTGAGCTAAATGGTTCCTTATTATCCAGCCAAAATCATCTTCAAAGTCTCATTTATTTCTTTTCCTTGGGATCCATGAACAGGAGTGCACGTACTTCCATTAAATATATATATATATATATAATATATATATATATTTCAAAGTCAAACTGTTTTTACTACGCTTTCTGTAGAATCTTCACTCAAAGCAAGTTCATCCACGCCTGGACCACTCTAGTAGCCTGTTTTACTCTTCTCCAAATAACCAGGGTAGTAGTTTTCAAACTGTAAGCCAGGCTGCACCACTTAATTATTGAAACCTTCCACGGGCTGGGAATTCACCCATCATCATCATCACCATCATCATCGTCATCACCACCATCATCATCTTCATCTTCAAGGCTTCATAGGATGCTTTCCCCCTCATCTGTCTTCACAAATATTGCTATATCTGCACTGACAGTCTTGGGATTCCTCAAAAAGTCCATGTTATTCTCACCTCAAGGGCTTGATTGTGGCTATTTTTTTTTGCTTGAAAAACTTTATATATATATATATATATATAAAACTTTAAATATATATATATATATTCATATGAGATTAGAATCATATTTCCATATAAGATTGCCATGAGAAGATTTTATATGTATATACGATCTCTATATATAATATTATTACATAATATTATGTGTTATTATATATAATATAATATAATGTACCTATTATATATATGGATATATATAATTTTCTCACTATACTCTCATATGGAAAATTGTTCCTGTCTAAATTAATACTAAATTTCAACATGCTTTACCCCACCCCACAGTTTTATTGCTTTTTAATTATACTTACTAACTTCTGAAGTGTGTTCACTTTGTTAATGCCTATTTCTTCCAGAATATATGCTATTTGTACATATTCAGTCACTTCTGTGTTTGATTTTTCTTCAATAATCTGACTGTGTAGTGCATACTAAGAAAAAGTATGTGGGTGGCTTTTGCCTCACTCTGCTCCTGAGAGGACAGTGGAGGAGATGCATGGAGGCTGGCTCCAATAGCAGCTGTTCAAATGACCTTGAACTCCATGTGTACCCTCATTGGATTTCAGTTTTCATATTAGGGAATGAACATAAGCGGTTTGTATCAATATCAGATTACCCTTGGAAAATGAATCCGTTAATGTAAAGGTTTATAATGTCGTGCATGTTTAGTCTTAATATTTGATTTGGTTGATACATCACTTCTCACAAATATATCAGGACTGTTGAGAACCCTGACTTTTAATAGCCTCCCAGGACAAGACAGACATTTTGGTGATTAAATGCTTGCTAGAGAAACATGGGTGTAAGACTTCAGATCCCCAGAAGCAATTTAAATGCCAGTGAACATGGTAGCCTGTCTGTATTGACAACCTTACAAGACAGTTGGGAGATCCCAGAGCAAGCTTGCTGGCAAGACTAGACACATCAGTGAGCCCTGTCCCTCAGGGACTGAGAGATATTTCCTCAATGAATATGATAAAAAATGATGAAGGATCATTTGAGAAAGCAACCTTGGTCCTCTACATACATAACACGTATGTTAATATGGAGAAAGAAAGCAGACAAACAATTAGCCTGATATACGTTTATTTATCTATTTATAAAAACTAGCTTTTCTCATTTTTACATACCAATACAGTGCCCACTCCCTCCCCTATCTTCTCCTGTCCGGTCTACACCTCAGAGAGGGTAAGGAATCCCATGGGAAGTCAACAAAGTCCAGTGCATTGTTTTAAGGCAGGATCAAGGCCCTCCCCACTTTATCTAGACTAAGCGAGGTATCCCTCCAAAGAGAATGCGTTGCAAAAGCCAGTACAAGCAGTAGGAATAAATCCTGGTCTCCCTGCCAGTGGCCACACAGTCTTCCCAGACACACACCATCACCCACATTGTGAGGGTCTAGTTTTGTCCTATGCTGGTTCTCCCACTGTCAGGCCAAAACTGGTGCTCTCCCATTAGCTCAGGGAAGGTGTTCCAGTAGGTATTCCCTTCATGGTTTTGACCCCTTTGCTTATATTATCATTCCTCCCTCTCTTTGACTGGACTTTGGGAGCTCAACCCAGTATTCAGCTGTGGATCTCCTCATCTGCCTCCATCGGCCATTGGATGAAGGCTCTATGATGACATTTAAGACAGTCATCCAGGGAGGGAGAGCAAGGAACAAGATAATTTGATTGAGGGATCCATTACGGGCCTAGCAAGAAACCTGGCACTAGAGAAATTCCCAGAAATCCACAAGGATGGTCCCAGCTATGACCCAAAGCAATTGTGAAGAGAGTACCTGAACTGGCCAGCCTGTGATTCTTAATATACAATTTATAAGAGATTGATAAGACACCAAGAAATCCGATAGCGTGCCTTTTCTTTACTGTTTCTGTTGTTAGTTAGATGCCAAAGGTATAACAGCCACGAACCTTGTGCATGAATTTACCATGCATACATTTCCATCTAATCTCTGTAACATTAATTATATGCTAAATTGGTCATATTAAATAATATTTTCATTAAGTATGTCTAAAGGACCTCACTTTTACTTGCTAAGAGTATGAGACTCGGAGATCAAACAACCTCTAAAATCTTAGGGAAAGTCACATTTTCTAAAGGAGTGGGTTAAGATCAGCCCCACCACACCAAGTTAGCCTACCTTCAAAGGTAGCTCAAGGGGCTGGAGAGATGGCTCAGTGGTTAAGAGCACTGGCTGCTCTTCCAGAGGTCCTGAGTTCAATTCCCAGCAACCACATGGTGGTTCACAACCATCTGTAATGAGATTTGTCGCTCTCTTCTGACATGTGGGCATGCATTGAGGCAGAATGTTGTATACATAATAAATGAATAAATAAATATTTTTTTTTAAAAAGGTAGCTCAAATACCATCTCTTTCAATGAGCTTTGCTTGCCTTTCCCTCCTGATTAGTGTCCCTCTTCACAAACATCAATCTCGACCTGATGAAAAAGTGACTAGAATCTGTCCCTCCCGGTGCCCTAGGCGTTTTCCCATGGACAGTACTTTATCATGGTGTTTTTAGATACCATGTCACGGAAAAGGCAAAAACACTGGACAATTTGAAGACAAATCGATAGCTCATTTTCTGCTGCCAAGTTGCTCAATGCATTGACCATGTGCTAAACATACTAAACCCTAGGAAGATCTCTCATGCATCAGATTGTCATTTACTAAACGGGAGTGCCAGACACAGTCTATACTCCATACATTGCACAGTATTAGAGAAGTAAATAGTAACTGTGAAGAAGAACATAGTGTTACAGACGTCTGGCCCACAAGAGAGTCCTTCTGTGACACATTACACTTGAGCAAGCTCCTGGGCGACGAGAGGAATGCAAGCACACAGCAGGAGGCAGAAAGAGGAAGCAGCCTCTCACACAGGAGTACTACCCGACTGCTCAAAGGTCTCTGGAAAAGTATTGCTCGGGTTACTTAGGACAAGTGTAGTTTTTCAAGCTGTGAAGCAGGAACCAGAGAACCAGGCAAGAGAGACAGAACAAGCAGTGAACGTGAGTGCCTTGGATAAGCTTGGATAACTCTGCAAGCTAGTTAATGTCGGCCTGAAGGCAATGGAAAACCTATGAAGAGGTTTAGTCACGAGAGCAGCATAGTTCTATCTATGAAAGCATTGTTTTGGCTGTAGGGCTGGATCCTTATGGGGTCGGACTGAGGGGAGGATGCAGGTGGGCCAATTAGGACGTAACTATGGATAAAGGTGGTCAATAGTGAAGAAAGAGTAGGTAGCTTAAAATGTATTAGAAGTTATCTAATTGATCTCTACTATATTTTAGGTTGGGGGAGAAGAGTCAAAGATGCTTACAGTATACTAGAAATGGAACAGATTCTTGTTACAGACACTTAGTCAGATGTACCTGTTATCTCTCAAGCCTTGCTGACACCCAGGGTTACCTGTCAACTGAGTAGATTTGTCAGTATTCTGTTTATGAGGCTAACAGACTGTGTATTCCTGGTATGATTTACACCATAAGAAGCTAGTTCACTTGTGCGGATAATAGATTCACCATGCCTGAGAGAACTTAACCAACATGCTTGACAGTGATTGAAAAAAGATGAGAAATCCATGTCTGGGACGTATAACTCCCCTCTATACTCCCTGACAAGGTAGGCATATTCCTCGACAACCAGTAAGATAACCAAATATTAGAGCATAAATCCATGACTTCTTCGCTTGTTATTTACCCATAAATAAATTTATAAGGTAAATGACAGACTTATTCAGTCTCAAAAAAGTCTCACAAATTAAGTATGTTTTAGATAAGAGTGAGCCACATGGGAATTTTGAAAGTAGTGCTTGTGAAATAATAGGTTACCCATTAAAGGTGTCCAATGGCTTGTCCACCTTGCTGCAGATGTCAAATTAATTAGAAAGTAATTAAATGTCTGATTCACTTAGGCCACATTGTTTGATATTGATCATTGTAAAAATTCCTAAACTCAGATAGAATTAAGTATCCAATCCTTCAAGTAATGTGGAGAATCGTGTTTCTGTACACCTCGTTTTTTCTAGGACTGTTTAGCTCTTTTCAGTTAATAGTAACAGGAATGATAATCAGAGTCCAAATAGATGGTTGGTGGGTTTTCAATAATATATAATCAACTATTGCAAAACCTCATTCACAATGAGTTAAGTAACTTTGGGTAATAGATGATTTCTTCAAACAAATTCTATTGTATGTCTAATTATGGTGTATCTTTTCAGTATGCTTGAAACAGGATATATGTGTATTTGTGTGTGTGTGTAGTGTATATATATATACATATATATATACATATATATATTTAGCTGTTATATGAATATATCAATCAAATATAAATATTTATTTAGACATAAAGAAAAGTGAATTTTGATTAGCTTATTAGCTTTGGATGGCATCACATGATTTAAGGACTAAAAGCATTGTAAGGAAGGACAGTTCGGAATCCCTTATGAATCCAAGGTCACCCACTTCCTGTATGACCTCAGGCAAATAAATCAACCTATTAAGACCTCATGCTTCTTCATTGCAGATGGTTTACTGATATGTGCACATATATGTGTATGTGTGCGCGTATGTGTGTTATTTTAAAGAGTTTCTAGAACCTCCAAGATGCTGTTGTCTTTTTTTATCAGGTACACACAGACACACTTTTGTAGGCTCTGCATATCTGATATAGACCACTGTTGACATAACTTTGGACATAATGTACAGCTAGATCAAATAGCAAACTCTATCACTTTCCTCCCACCCTCTCCATCCCCCCTCTGTTGTGTCTATTTGCATTTACAGTGTGTCTAGTTGCATTTACAGTGTGTCTGTTTGTGTTTACACTGTGTCTATTTGTGTTTACAGTGTGTCTATTTGTGTTTGCCTTGTGTCTATTTGTGTTTACATTGTG
>NC_022023.1:7840137-7906822 GCF_000317375.1 Microtus ochrogaster
TGTCTATTTGTGTTTGCTTTGTGTCTATTTGTATTTACATTGTGTCTGTGTTTGCTTTGTATCTATTTGTGTTTACAGTGTGTCTATTTGTGTTTACACTGTGTCTATTTGTGTTTGAAATGTGTCTATTTGTGTTTACAATGTGTCTATTTGTATTTATATTGTGTCTGTGTTTGCTTTGTGTCTATTTGTGTTTACATCTATATTTGTGGTGAATGATAACATTCTTCCTTGTGCTGTAAACATCTAGCCATCAGTACAGTCTGTGTTCCCTTCATGAATACAATTGAAAACTGAGTTTGCATCCTTGACTAATAGGCTAATCTAGCATTGTCTACATCTCTTTTTCTTTATGATGAATAATACGACCAGAGTTCCAAGTGGATAAGCAGTTATACTCTGATTTTCAATTTGTAGTAGCTTGGGACTCTAGTAGGCTTTGCTGTTTGTTTTGGATCCTGGTGTCTTTCTAAAATGGTTTATTTCAATGGTCGTGATTTCTGGTTTTGGTGTAGGATTTCCCTTGGAGGACCTCTTTCCTTCAAAAAACTATATATCTCCTCATGACAATCAAAGCTTCCTGCAGTGAGATTAAGAGAAAGAAGATTCAAGAGAGCCTCAAAGCCATCAATTCTCATGAGGAGTCAGTCATTCTACAGGTTCAACCCAATGCTACCCCTCATCCAGAATTCTTTCCTTGAATCTTATAGCCAGACTAGTTCAAACTATTCATTTATAACTTACAAAATGATGTACACTAAAGTTGTACCCTACATATTACTATACTTAACTTATACAATGGGCCATGTCCTCAGCAAATGCTCCCACAGCCTGCTATGATTTGAACCTTGGGCACCAGCCAAATGTCTAGATGTGAAATGCTTACTCATCCAGGTGACACCATGGGAAAGTGGTAGAACCGTTTAAGGACGTGGATCCCAATCGAAATACCTTAGGTCACAACAGTGTGTTCTCTGAAGGTAGTTCACAAGTCATAATTGGTTGTTCTCACTGCAGTCCCTGGAGGGCTATTATAAAGGGGGGAACCTATTCCTGTTCTCTTTCTGTTCAAGAGATGGCATCATTTTGTCTCCATTGCTCCCACCATCAAGTACCACTGTGCACAGCTCTCATCAGAGGTCACACGCCTACTTTGTTCAATCTCGATTTTTGAACCTCAGAAACTGTAAGTTAAATAGGACTTTTCTCTTTTTAAGTTAGTTGACTCCAGTGTTGCATTATGGTGACCCAAATCCTGACAGATCCTCACTGTTTTCTAAATGCTAATCATACTTCTTATTACTGAGAAGAGATGGCAAAGCAAGTTTTCCAGTAAAATATCTTTGGCAGGCTATAGGCAATTAGTACATTCTCCATTAAAGCATCATGTTAGTATTTTCTTTCTCCCAGTAACAGGAGCAATTTTTAAATGTCAAGCAAGTGACAGGTCTATGTATTTAAGTCTCTATTATCCAAAATCCTCCGATTTAAGACTTTTGCTTGTATAGAAAGACTTTCACAGTATTAACCATAGGACTCGGATGTCAAGGGGGAAATTGTTAGGAATAAAGTTTCCAGGCATTTGCAGAGTCATTAATCTAACTTTTCTATATATGAGAGAGTCAGGCTCAGTATCCGGATTACCTAGTAAATACACCTCAAAGGGCATATTTAGATGGATTAGCATAGAGCGCTTTAAGCAAAAACTCAGCTGCTGATGTCAACCATGTCCATTCTTCTTTCTTCTAGAAGGTTCCAGCTGAGTTACCTTCCTTTTCCAGATTTAAAATCCCATCACCAGAATATTAACTAACACTGTTCGTTAGTTCATTGTCCTTAGCCTAGGCACCTTTGCCTCATTTAAACTGACCAATAGTTTTTTTTTCTTTTTTGAGTGTCTTGGACATCTTTCTTTCATTTGGTTCTTGACTGTCACCAATTTATCCAGCACTGTATAATGATATTTCCAAAATAAACAACTTTTAGGAAAAACATATCTATATTTGGAAAATTGTCTTATACTGTTTGCTGTTCATACAATAGAGTACCAGAGATTGAGAACTGTGTGAAGAAACCAATTTCACTTGATTTAGTTCTGGGGTCTGGAAAGTGTTAGTATCTGCCAAGATTCTAAGGGCTGCTTCTTAATATGGCAGAAGGGCAAGTAAACATGGCCTCCATCTACTTCTTAAGTAACTACTCCACTCCTGGGATATTGATGGGAATCTACTCATGAGGACAATGCCCTATAATCTGCCAGTGCTTAAAAGCTTCAATTCTCAATGCTGGAACAATGCCAGTTAAGTTTCAACATGAGTGATAGAGATACTATGAAAAGCATAAATAACAAAAGACTTGTGTAGAAAGGATAGGTCTCCATCATGACCAAAATGGGTCCTGTAATCAGAGGGTAATCTATCTCCATGACTGGTCTCAGTAAAGTACAGATGGTTGGGGAGACTGGACTGTGAGTGCTCTGAGCATTTGGGACCACGCCATAAGTACTGGAACTTGAGAATCTTGGAAAGAGAAAAGGTCCAGGGAGCTGACTGGAGAGATGCCCAACAGTGACACCTGGCTTACTAAACCTGAGGTCTTGAGAAATGATGGAAGTCTAGGATTTAGTTCCTTGCAAAGCCAAATTGACATGGCTATAATTTGCTCGAGCTCATCTGTCAGGCTAGCAGACAGACTACCCTTTTTAGTGCCTGCCACAACTAGCAGGCTAGTGGAAATAAAACCTGTAATTCTTAGCACTTTCCTTCCTAACTATTCTGACATATCCACAATCATCCCACAGCTTTATGGTATTATTCAGTGAGTAGGAAATCTGCATATTGCTTGGTCATTACTCCTCAGGAGAAATGGCCGTGACATTCCACCCCTTTCTCAGAGTTGACCCAATAAGCCTACTGGTTTGTACTGTAGTGCTTCCCACCAAACAGACATGTGTGGCTTGTCTACATGTTGATTTCTTCTCACCATGTTCTTAACTGTCCTTAGAGTCTGTTACAGACGTCTGCCTTCCCCACGTGACCTACTTGCTTTCATTAACCCTAAGGATTGTGAAGTCCAGGAGTGAGTCTTTATTATTCTCCTACAAATACATCAGTATGTTCCTGGATTCTGTCTTAGGGGAAGAGATATGCACATCTTCCAGTATCGTATGAAGGAAGTACACAGTTCTTAGAATTCTGATACGAAAGCCTATATCCTTCCAGAAAAAGAGGAAGCTTCTATCAGGGAAAACATCTGGAAGTCACTTTGTTACTAGAGAGGTTCCCTGCTTCCAAAGGAACCCAGAATTTTCAGATGACTGAGTAAATAAATGGAAGAGAAAACGACCTTGGTTGCATCCTGTGACCGTGAACAGACCAGCACTGAAACCTTTGCCTGAATTTTTGTTACAGAAAATAATCAATACTCATTATTGTGTTTTGCTGTTTGAAGTGAACCTTGTGCTAGCCTTCAGGAAAACAAACTCTAAATGATATAGGTGATCATAAAACCCTAAGGAATTTGCTTAGGACCCTAACATTTTAGATATACCTCAAAGTATTCATTACTGAAAATTGTTTTTTTTCCTATCCTATTTCATTTTATGGGAGTCTCTCCCCACAATTCCCACCACCCATTTAGTAAACCATGAATGCCTCCTTCACAGAGTCTTTTCATCTTTGCAGAGGACTCCCCCTCACCCTGCTTCTCGGCAGATCTTTTAAATTATCCTACAGGGTTGGTGTTCTGCTACTGAGTTGTGAGTGCTACCTCTTCCTATCCCATCTGCACCATGAACACCTGCTTGATTGGGAAAAAAAAGAAGAAGAGGGGATATACGAGAAGAAAACACTCTAGTATCTGAATATAGAGCCTTCTCATACAGAGATGTATAGTAGAAAAACCAAACACTATTTTATATTTTAGAGACTTCTAGAATTTTTAGGTTTAACTGCTTATAGTTTATCATTTACTTTGATGAGCTTGATGCTTTTTAATCTCTTAAATTATCCACTGAAATTAATGAGAAAATTAATGTATAGATGCATTTTGAAGTTATTTCTTAGGCATTGGAATTTCCATGTAAAATTTTCAGAGTCTAAAGTTTAAATGTTTGGTCTACAGAAATTCTACTTAAAGAATGCCCACAAGGTCATGATGAAGATTAGGACATCTTCCATTTCAGATTGTCAATCAGTTTTGTTGACCTTCAAATTGCTCCTCACGCCATTATTTTTTTTTAACCTAAACAGCTTCAACACAGTGTTCAAAACCCAGCTTGTAGATCTCTTTTGAAAAGTCCACATTCCACCATTGTGAGCTTGTCTGCCCTCATTATCATCCCCAGACTTCCTACTTGTCCCAAGTTCCTATCATATCTGCTTCTGTGGGATAATAATGATGTCTGTGTTCTGTTTGCTCTGTTTCCCCCTGGAACCTGGAGTGTGATAGATAGATGCTCAGTGTTGAAAGTGAAATTCTGCAAAGACATTAACCTATCAGAATAACCACTACAACCTTAATGTCCTAGCGTATCACGAGTTTCTGTCTTGTTCCCACTGTAGCCCTTAACTATGGATCCTGATTGTCTTACTATGTATTCTCCAGAGAGGATGAATCAGTGCACAGTGAAGTATAAGGGAGCATCTCATATGAAATGTGTGTATGGAGGCCAAGATCTGGAAAGCCAGTAAAGTCAGATGTATAATTATATCTGAAGTTAGGGTCAGTGTCTCACACAATAAGTGGGAAAAGAAAAGCAAGTTTAAGAAGCTATTGCTCAGGCTCTGTGGGTACTCTGCTCAGGCAATAAAATATCCATCTTCTTTACTGTTCTATAAGAAAGGGAATTCTCTCTGCTACCTTGTCTATCTGCACTCTTTATATATTAGAATCTATCTAGTTCTGTTGTGAGGGCAATTTTCTTTATTCAGTCCACTAATGCACATGCTTATGCTTTGAGAAACACCCTCGAGGATACATCCAGGACCAGTGTTTTACCAGCATTGTGGCTATCCTTAAACTCAGCAGACTGATACATAAAAATAACCATCACATTGACCAAGACTTTGTCTTGCTATGCTTGCGTTTGTAAATCTTAATCGGAAATTGATATTTCTCACCAGAAATGACATCCAGTCTTTTATTTGCTGCACATTGGCTAAATTAAGTCATGCTATATGCAAAATGCACAACTGAACAGCAAATTACGGCTGTACAATGCTCAGACAACTAATCCGAAAGTCATGTATCCAAGTCCCAGAATGATAGCAAGGTTCCAATACTGTCCTTCGCTTACAGTCACTAGAAAACTAAGGTTTACAGAGGTTAAAAATGTGTTCAAGATCATAAGAGAATGGCAGAAGTCCCTTTTATTGATATGATATAGTTTCTTTTCTAAAACGTAGCCAATACCTCAAGATCTTATATGGTAATGAGTAAAAGCCTGAAGTGTCTAAATATTCAACTGTGGCAACTAAAATACTGTCTTCATAAAGCCAGTATAGCCAATCAGTTTATGTCACTCTATATGTGGCCAGTGTTTACGTAAATCTTTTGAGGGGATGCCTGCAACCTTTTATACAATATTTGCGACTGTGGCCCCCAGCCAATTTGATTTCACCTGAACTAAAGGGAAATTGGAAGATTAAACTTTCAAGTCTTTGAAGAACTGAAAGAGTTCTTGCCTTAATCTTTTTCACTTTATAATTTTTATTTTCCTGTTTTTATTCAGTAGAAAAATTTATTAATAAGAAGCACCAAAATTAATAAGAAGTATCACAATGAATTTGTATGCATATTTTGCATATAATACATATGTACATAGGTGCATGAATATTTTTATGAACCCACATTCATATATAAACAACTTTTTTATTTGTTTAATACATTATTTAATTGCATTGCTTATTATACATCCTGTGTGCACCTATATTTATTTATTTCATTTATCTATATTAATGCATGTGCACATAGATGTTTGATCAGTAGATGGATAGATCTATGGGTAAATAGACAGAGAGAAGAAACATTCTTTGTAGTCTGGAGCCAATGCTCAATGCCTCTTTTCCATGGTTGGTATTGTAGCAGCTGCAACAACAAGGATGCACTAGAGTCCTTATAGAGGGGCATCTGTAATTTATAAAGGTTGAATCTTGTCATAGTTAGCACTGGTTGCTTCACACCTGCTGTGGGACAATGGTTTGTGCCCTGTCCATTGTATTTTAATAAAACACTGATTGGCCAGTATCCAGGCAGGAAGTATAGGCAGGACAACCAGGCAGGATCTAGAGGCAGGGTGATTAGAACAGGAGAATTCTGGGAAGAAGGAAGCTTATTCTGCAGTCATGATCCAGCCACAAAGCAAGCAAGATGTGACTGCCTTGCCAAAAAGGGTACCAAGCCACATGGCTAACATACACAAGAATAATGGGCTAATATAAGTTATAAGAGTTAACAAGACGTCTGAGCTACTAGGCCAGTTTATAATTACTGTAGACCACTGTGTGATTTCTTTGGGACTTAACGACTGCAGAAACCGGGCAGGACAGAAAGCTCAGTCAACAGAATGGCACCCACATGAACAACTACATCCACATAAAGCCTGAGAGATTTTGGGTAATAATTCTAGACAGAAAAGAATAGAGTTAAGCATGGCTTATTGATAGCAGCATTTTCTCAGATGGGCTCTGCTTGCTATAGACAAGTGCTCTCAAAAGCTCAATCAACATACACCCCCAAGAATCACCTGCAAAGAAAGTCTCAGTTGGATAATTGTATTTATCAAGTTGATCTATGGGCATGTTGGGAAGCAGAGATATCACAACTTCAACTTAAACTAAAGGCAGAGAAGGAGAGCTGGAGGTGGGTCTGGGCTACGAATTCACAGAGCCTAGCTCCACCCGCTCTGTCTGTGATGGGCTTCCATATGCTAGGATGTACTTCCCCATAATATCCCCCAATTAGTTTCATGGATTGGAGGCCAAATGTTTAAATATATGAGAGCCTAGGAGGATATTCTCATTCAAAGCACACAACATCGTGGGATGCACTAATCCCTGGGTGGATAGTCTTTTGTTGAATAAGCAAGCTAGCTAAGTCTGAATGCTGTGAGTTAGCCATCAAGTAGTGTTTCTTCGTGGTTTCTGCTTTGAGTTTCTTCTTGAGTTCCTTTCCCGACTTCCCTCAATGATGGACTGTAGCCTGAGAGCTGGAATAAACCCTTCTCTCTTCTATGTTTGTTGTGGTTATGTTATTTATTCCAGCAACAGACTGAAAGTAGAAAATACCTCATATGCCAGTTATCTATAATGATTATCTCATATCTTAATAATAACTGTTCTATGTAAGTTTGGGGTCATTTTTTTCAAGGCAAACAAACTATAGAAGAAAGAACACGTTTGTTCATGGTCAGCAAAGCAATGCATGGCACAGTTACTTAATCAGTTGGCTATTCTGTCCTTGTTAAATGTCACCTGCAGGCATAGGAATTAAAACAAGTTTTGGAATAAAATGCTTATTTTTTGAGCAGTCATGATACACATCTGGATTGCCTCCAAAATTTTACTGCATTGATCAGCAGGAAAATTAAGCCAAATTATATATCATTCTCAATTATTATTCAAGAAACAGTTGTAAGGCAATGATACAGGTGGAGATGTGCTTTTTCCGTTTAATAGTATTTCTTAATGCTTGTGAAATATGCCACGTGTCACCCTGAACTGACCATCTGCTTAAACTGTGCTCAGATGTCAGCAAGATCACCATAACTCTGGAGACAAATAACAAAAAATGATATTGTTTTTTTATTAGCATCTTTCTAATGCATGAAAACTAATAGCGTTAAGCTTTCATTCCAATTATGTGTTGTAAATTTCCTGAAAGAAAATAGATCCGTATTTTCTGAAGCAAAATAGGTGAGGTTTTTGGGTCTATTAGCAAGCATGCACCATTCACAGCCATTTCATTTAGCTAGTATAATATCTAGATTTTTCTTTCGCTATAGCTCATATTTTAATATTGCTTCATTATTTTCACATTATATTTTGACATTTCATCTTCTTCAAGGAAATAAAACATCATGCTCATCATTTTGCAAAAGAACTAAAGCACACTTTGCGTCTTCTCCATGGGTTCCCCAAGGCCAGTACATGCATAACAAGGACCTCATTCTAAACCACCAGCACTGTTCCTTCCCCAGGATTGCTGCCTGTGTTTTTGGCTTTTCTTAACACCAAAAACTTCCAAATCATCAACATTCCTAGATAAGACTGTCCAAGCATATTGAAGATGATTCCTCATCAAGCTAACTGAAATCAGAGACAGGCAATTCTTTCAGAGCACATTACATCTTTAAACCAAATGATTTAGACCTGCCTTTTGGAAAGCACCTCTCATAACTGTTATTTCTACTTTCTCTGCTCTCCTTTTGCTTTTCCCATAAAGACCCTTTTAGATTTTAAACATCTCCATTTGAAAGACTTTCCTTATATTGGTTTGATTTTTCTTTTTGTATTATCTACCAAGTATGTTTCTTTTATTTTGTCTCCCCCGCCCCATGAAAGCAAAGTATTTTGAAAGTAGCCTTTGTAATCAAAAGTATGAAGTCATATTATAGTCTTGCATGTAACAGGTTTAGGAATGTGACCAGGTTGCTCTTTGTGCCTCTGTGTTCATATCTATTCAAGTGAGATGATGCTGGTAACTATCTTAGGGTCACAGGTGGGTGTTGTAGGAGGCTGTTCATTTCCAACTGCTCAGCCCTGAAATAATCACACATAAACTAAATTATTTAAATCACTGCTTGGCCCATTAGTTCTAGATTCTTAGTAACTAACTTTTTCATCTTAATTTAACCCATCTCTTAATGTGTATATTGCCATGTGGCTTACCAGGTAAACTTACCAGGTAAAGTTCCAGCATCTGTCTCTGCAGGACTACATGGTTTCTCACTGACTCCATCTCCTTTCTCCTGTATTCAGTTTAGTTTTCCCCACCTAGCTCTGGTCTACCCTATCAGGCCAACCCAGTTTCCTTATTAACCAATGATATTTACAGCATACAGAGGGGAATCCCACATCACCTCCCCTTTTCTGTTTAGATAAAAAGGAAGGTTTTAATTTTAACATAGTAAAATTATATAACGAGAGGTATCAAGCAAGAATTATACTTATAGTATCTATATCTACTTTATCTTTTATCATAATTAACAAAAACTATATCTACTTTCTATCTATTCTTCAACTCCATCAAAGACTCCAGAAGGATATAATATTACCTAAGTAAACAGGAAGTGCATTGTGAGCAAATTCCAAAACTCTAGAATTGACAGAGACATCTTGCTTCCTGGACAGTCACCTAAAGTTCTTTGGTAATGGTGTGGGCACCCATCTTCAGTCTACAGGCCCATAGTGTCTGGCAGACTTTTTTATGAAGCAGGAAATTTCAAAGACAGTTCTGCCTAGATTGGCAGTTTGTCAGTCACTTTTTTTCTATGTCCTGAAGAATGTCTGGCAGACTATTTCATGAAGCAGGAACCCTGGAGAATCATCTCACCTTTAGGCAAGTTCAGCAGTCATTTCTCTGTGGGTCCTACATGTTCAGTTCATACAGCATACCATCAAGCAGTCCAGACAAGAGCAGTTTCTTGCCCAAATGGCTAGAAACTCCAAAAGGAGCCTCTTCAATGCCCATAAACCTCTTGAAGTAATTGGTACTGCCAAGAGAAGATGTGTCTCACTTTCAAGAAAAGTTCTAAGTTCTTAAAACAGTTTAAATGCTGTATTCTGTAATCTTTGAAAGGTTTGAAGGATGCCTATCCATCTGAAATACATATCTGTCCATCTAGAAAATTTAACTAACATGACTACAAGCTTGACTTTTATAGATGATTATCTATTAACCTATATTTTTAATCATACATTACATTTTTTAATGAACAATACTAACACAACACCTTAATCAAGAGCAGAAATATATAATACAAATTGACCTACATTAAATTTGTATTAAGAAACCAAGATCCATACCAGTGCAAAACCATATAGCAGGTGGGGACTGGATATGTTTATGAGTATGAAATTTAGCACATTGACACAATTTCTGGTCCCAGTAAGTGTTATAAAAGAGTTCAATAATGCTGTCATGAATATTAGTCTACTTTTCTTCCTTCAAAAACCTTGAGAATCCAATGTCCACTTTGTTCTTGACTAGTCTTTCTGAAGAATCACCCCACCCCCTTGATTGTTCTCCATAAAGTTTCCTGCCTTTGACAGTGTTTATGAGTATTATTCTTCCTCCTGATAGTTCCTCCTTTCTTGTTCAGCAGAGAAGGTATTGCTCAGAAATCAAGAATGAGCTTAACTTGTATGAGGCTCCAAGTTTGATCCTGAGCATCAAAACGTAATTCATTGTATAGACCTATATTAAATTCCCACAATGGTGCTTGGAATTGCTGGTTTGTTAACCACCTTCTCTGTGACAAGTGTATACAATTCTGTGATGAATTAGTGACCGAGGCAGTCTTTCCTTGGAGAGAGGAAGAGTCAGATGGGTTACTACTGTGTCAATAGCATCATCACCCAAACAGGATGATATACCACCCAAGCCTTGCCATCTTCCTAATCTATAAAATTACTACATTGCAAATGCCTAACAGAGGCTATCTTTTCTTACCCTTGTTGTTGCAGTGAAATAAAAATACAGGCAATTGCATGGGGCATTGTTAAAATGAAACTTGATCCAAAACAAACTTCTCTGGGTTTACTGTCAATGATAAATACCTTTATTATAGGAGTCTTATTACAACTTCAAGGCTAAATTCATTCTCGTGTCCATAGGCACTTTCTCTTCAAGCATGATACTTAAGAGACTGCCTGTCTTCAGCCTGGAATGTTAGGTACAAATTATGGTGCATGCTTTGATGTGCAGTCTGTCACCTCTGGCAGTGCCTCAAGTGCTCTGAGGTGAGCTGATCAGCTTTGCCAACACCATCAGCTGCAGTGGGATTGCCACACACTCTGCCAGAAAAAAAACTAGGAAATGCTGACTTGGCTTCTCTGAAACTCACTGAGTTAAAAAGTAATATTAAAAAAGCTAGTTCCAGGACAGGCTCCAAAGCCACAGAGAAACCCTGTCTCGAAAAAACCAAATAAATAAATAAATAAATAAATAAATAAATAAATAAATAAATAAATAAAAGTATATATAATTTAGGAGTATTAATTTTGTCTGTTTTCAAGGCCTCTCTTCTCTATCAATGGAAAGGTTCTGAAACCCTTGTTAATTGAAATTCCTTTGATTATTTATAATTTCTAGTATGTAGTAACTATTGTGTAAATCATTGTATCATAATATTTCAGAAATAAAAAAGGAAGTCATCTGTTATATTTTGTGTACAAATAATTCATTTTTTCTGATTGACTTTTTTAAATCCAGAATTGTGTGGGTGGTAGATGGAAAACCCTTGAATAGAGAAATGACTGCTGGGGATCTGAAGTTTGCTGTTAACCTCCTTCCTTTTCTTTTGCCTGATGAATCCTCCTTACAACTTTGTACAGTTGTTATTATCACACACATGTTCCAAAATGACGCAACGAGTGGTTGGGCTGGAAGAGGGCACACAACTCGGAAGTGGTGGGGCAGAAATTTGAACGGAGACTGGTTTAAACCAGTTTCCCAAGGACTGACCTGCTCTGTGGTCTGGTGCTCGCCTTCTCACCCCCAATGCTGCTGCTTCCTTCCCATGATGTTGTGACTTTTCCCTCTGGAAAACTTGGCCCTCAAACAACGTATATAGGGATTCTTTACTCTGGGCTTCAAGGGAACGCTTCTCAGCCCAAACCCAATCTCCATTTGTGCCCCATGGGCAACAGATAGACTGGCATTAAAGAATTGCAGCACTAGCTACAAAATCAGTTGCTATTTAACTCTCCTGGTTCTCAACTCATAAATGAGTTTTATAAATCTGCACACCATTCTTGGCATCTGAAGCAAGGAAATTAAATGTTAACCTGGTTCACATTCATAATGCACAATTTATAACCCTGTGCAAACTAAGCTATATCGTGAAAAAATTCTTACATTTGTTCAGACTATTTTAATGGTCAGTGCCCACATCCCACATGCTGTCTAAGTGATTTCTCTTGTGTGATCAAAATAATAAGGCATAGCATGAATTCTAAATGGTCTTAATAATAAAAACCCCTAGTCAGATGCAGTGATAAAGATCAGAGAAACAGAGCAGCCAGTCACTACTTCTTACCTCTACCGAATCCTCAGATGGAATGGGCAATCCTGTCTCTAGGAATCCTCCAATTGAATGCTATGAGCTTCTGTCTCCTCCTGCTTCATATTATTCTCTCTGCCCAGGCATATCCCTTCCTGCCTCCACCTCCCTAGTGCTAGGATTAAAGGTTTGTGACTCCCGAGTACTAGGACTAAAGGTGTGAGCTACCCACACCTGGCTTTGATTCTCTTTTAGACTGACTGGATTAATAATTATGTAGTCCAGGGTGGCCTTGAACTCACAGAGATCCATGTGCCCCTGCCTACCAAGTGGTAGGATTCAGTGTGTGCCACCACTACCTGGCCTCTTTGGATAACTAGTGTGGCTAGCTCCCTACTCTGTCCTTCGGGCAAGCTTTATTTGTTATAGCACAAACAAAATATCACCTCAAATTACCTTGAGAACAAATCAATTCTTTCCAAACTTGTTGGCGCTTTGAAAAAGTACCTACTATAATTCTGAGTATGTGATATTCAAGGAGCACTCTACCCACACCGTTTTGTCTGACACCTGAAAACCATGCCCTCCAGTATGTCTGAAACCTCAATCACTGAAAGCTCAGCTTCTTGCCAAATATGTGGGCTACTTTAGTTTTTCTTTTTAATGGTTGAGAGTTTTTCCGAGTACAGGAAAAGATTAAATAACTATACTTAGGTGGTTTCATATGAAGCATATAAAAGCAACATAGTTCCAAAACCTCAGGAAAAAAGTTAAACCTGCTAAATATTTATAAGCTGTTACTGAATTGCCAGGCCCGAAGCCACCACACAATTTTCTGACCGTCTGGGAAACTGCCATAAACGATACAATAGCAGCCCAAGAAATACTCGGTGCCAAAAGAAAGGGTTATTTTCAACACAAGCATCTTCTTGCACGCCCTGTGACCTTGGTTTGGTTAGAAGGAATCTGCAGGACATTACGTCATGTTTATATTTGTGCTGTGGCTCCTCACTCTGGGTCTTGTACTCCACATGACGTTCCTCACTATGACAAGCTTCCTGCTTGGAACAGCCCAAAATACTCAGTAGAAATCCCACAGGACAGCCACTCAGACATTCGCATCTCCTGCTTTGGGTGAGTGGATTAGGTGTCATAGATTCCTAACTCCTACCTGTTCTGAGCTGACTGCCTTCTTGAGCCTGGAGAAAGCACACTAAGTGTGAGCATGCGCGGGTCCCCACCCCAGCTGTCACACAGGAGACCCCAGAGGTTTCATACTGGCTATACCCACAGATGAGCCTCGAGCTAACTGCATCCTCCTGACCCACAATTTCCTGTCAGATGTTGGTTGGAAACTTCAGTCTAGTCGGTCAGTTCCTCTTCATTATGTGTCTTGTGGACATAGTGTTGAGAGGGTTTTCCTGTGCCTCCCAAGTCTCAAAACTGTTCCTTCTCCTCTTTGAAAATCAGTCAGTGAATGACTGGATCTGTTGCTCTCTCTCTCCTCTCTCTCTCTCTCTCTCTCTCTCTCTCTCTCTCTCTCTCTCTCTGTGTGTGTGTTTTGTACATTCACGAATCTGTTCCTATGTGTAAGTGTAGCTGTGTGCATTCACAAGTCTGTTCCTATGTGTAAGGGTATTCATGCCTATGTACACATGTAGAGGTCAGCGAACAACCTCAGCTGTCAATCTTCAGCTCTCACCACGGTTGCTTTGTTGTTTGCTGCTTCTTATGTGAGAATAGACAGACCATGAGCTCCTAGGGATTCTAGAACCTTCTGTGTCCACCTCCCATCTTCCCATGGAAGCATGTCAGATACGCACTCCCTCATCCAGCTCTGCATGGGTCTAGGGTTTCAAAGGTCCTCATACAACATCAGCAAGCATCTACCCACTTAGATCTCTCCCTAGCCCCTGAAAAATTTTTAGTATATAATTTCCTTATCACAGATGTTATGATGGTAGTAATATTGACTACCAACTATTTACAATATTCTAGAGCACTCTATTTTATTTAAGTTCTACAACAACTAGACCTTTGTTGTCAAAACTCTGAAAGTAGTAAAACTGAATAGTGTTAACAGTTAACTAGTAGGTAGACCTGGCTAGTCTAGAACTTACTATAGTCCAGATTGCTTCCAACTTGTGGCAAGTTAGCTGCCTCAGTCCCATACAAGATGATTTTAAAATCATGTTTTTATTAAATTATATGGCCCTAATGTTTTGTAAACTATTTGATTATATCTGTCCATGCTTATTACTATTATTATGATTGGAGAACATTACTAAAACTTTATACATATGAGGAAACTTTGATTTAAGAAAATTAAAGACCTTATCATCGTATAAGGTTTACATGAGAAAGACAGGTTTCTTGTTAGTCAAAGAAAATGGGCATGGTGGCACGTACCTGTAATCCTAGAACTTTGAGAGTGGAGGTGGGAGAAACAGGGACCCAATCCAGCTGTAGCTACCTAGTCAATTCAAGGCCAGACTGGACTTTAGAAAAGATTTTCTTGAGAAAAAATGCAAAAGCCAAATAAATAGTAAATAAAGGGAAGAGTAAGTATGATTGTTAAAGCAAAAAAAAAAAAAAAATAATGTCCTGTTCTATGCATTGTCTCTTTCACATTTGCCCAACAAGGCAAGAAATAAATTTCATCAGGGTATAAATTTCATGACAGTCCCAGTCTTGGTTAAGATCCTTGGTTGTGGGGTAGGAAGCTAAGGAGGATTTTCTATACAAGACTACCAGTGACAACAAGTGATGGAACTTTATCTAGCAAGGGTCACCCTTCAGATACACTGTGAGGAACTGTACCTTGTTCCCAGCAGCCGGGTGACTGGGGATGAATGAAAAGAGAAAAGACTGCAACCTCAAGAGAGGAAGGAGAGAAGCTCTGAATGGCAATGTGCTTTTGAGGCTTCTCAGTGAAGTCTTAAGATGCTAAGCACTGCTGCCCCTGCCCTCTGAGTCTCCACAGCTTCTTCACCTTTGAGAACAGTACATCTGAAATCATATAGACATTCTCTCTTTCCTTTTCTGTGAAGCTTAGAAAAACAGTGTGTCATAAACCACATGTCTGCTAGGCAGTGCCCGTGCCTTCCTCTTTTGGAAGATTCTACCGGCTTCTTCGGTTGCATCGGGAACTCTTACTAGATGTTCCCCTAACAAGCAAATACGCACCATCCTGTATCATCACAACCTGCATCCTTGTCGGTCACCGTGGGCCATTCTACTAAAGTGGAGCTCAGTGAGGGCAGCATCCTTCGTACCAAATTCCCAGCATTAGTCAACTCCAGGCACATAGGAAGAAATATATAAAGTAAGATAGGAAAACTGGATCCTGAATAGAAAAAAAAAAAAAGACGGAAACATAAAATTCAGAAAATGCTAGAAATGGAAAATACTGACAGCTAGTTCAACACTGCAGTACTTACAGGCTTGGGCAGGTGAGGGCAATGGAGTTTCACAATGGTATAAAGTCCTTATGGAGGGCTGATACAACACCTGATTAAGACAGAGACAATCTAATTGGCCTTCAAGAAGGACATTTCTAATTATGAAATAATCTTAAAAAGAGTATCTGCCTTTGACCAAAAGTAAAATAGTCACTTGCATTGTATTTTCTTACAAATACTTGCAAAGTATTTTTAATGAAAATCAGCTGCTTCTAGTTTAACTCTATCTGTGCCATGACATAGCACTTCTCAGCAGGGATTTGGGCCCAAAGTCAACCTAAGATAGAATTCTCAAAATTAGAAATAAATATCCATAAATAAATTAGCAAGGTCCATCTCCTATAGGCAAAACTGGTCATTTTAAAGATAGGTCTTCTACCAGCTTCTTTGTCTCTAGCCTAGGAAATCATATAGCCTGGGGAAGGTGTTCCTGCAGAGCTGAAATCATCACAAATATGTTTCTTCCCTTCGTTTCACCGTGGTACTCATTCCTGTCCCCTGAAGAAATTAGACTTTTAATTTTTTTTCTTACTTTTTGGAAACATCCTGAAAAAATATTTTGGTACTTGTGACCTCCTAGTATCATTGTCAGGGGGAAAACATTTGAGATATATTTTTTTTTTTTATCAAGCCTCCTCTCTGGTGATCAGACTCTTATCTTAGCAGTCTCAATCTGGTTTTTTTGTTAATGTATGCACTCCCAACCAATTTTCAGTGTGCTTGCCATGACCTTTCTCAAGGGCAATCGCGTTGTACCCAGCCTCTTTAAATACAGCCCTCTCAGAGTGGTATCAGGGTTGTTTGCTTTGCTGAGATTGTTTTTGTTTCTTTTCTTTGCTTCGTGTTTAAAGTTTCTGTAAGCTTTTCATACCTGGAAAATGGGAGATTTGATGCACAGCTTAGTGTTTTGCTGTAGCTTGTTTTCCTCTGCTTGTGGTCTCTCAACCTCTCTTCAAGGCTCAATTTATCCATTATATCTCAGACTCACTGGCTTTCCAACCCAAGTGACTCTTGTTTTGTTTCTCTTGCTGGTAGCACTTGTAATTTTACTTCTGTTTTCTTATTTCTCGTTTTCATGTCTGCCTTGGCCATTATATAAGAAACTCTATGGTAATGGAGGACCAACATCATTTTATCCAATACCAAATATAGGGTTTAACATAATCCTTGACATATATTAGCTTCTCTGCAAAATCAAGAGACTTTTGAGAGAAATTTGTAAGTATTGAGTGATGGAATTTCTCTTTTGTGCTGTTATTTTTAGGGTCATTTAATATGTAATTTATAGTCTCAGGAATCATGGCCAACTCAGAAGGAAATAAAGATACATGGAGGTGTGTCCAATCAGCATCCACTGGCTCCATGTAGCCAAGAATGAAGTGCAAGACAAGACCATAAACTTCCTTTAAGCATGCTGAGGTGTTTTGTTTTTTAACTCAAATGCATGGTCCACGAACTTGGACTTTGTAGATGTCAGTGTTGCATCCCAATGTCAATAGGTTGGATATGCCTAGGGAGTCAAACAGTTTGATTACATGTCACCTTATACACATCTCTATCACCACCATGTCACCTGGCACAGTTTTGTGACCATGAGATCAAAGTATCTGAGTGCTGATTTTCTTGCTAGCAAATTAGTGCATTTGTGTTGCCCCTTTGGTTGTCAAATGTGCAGCCCAACCCTGTTGAAAATGAATGTCTAGAATAGGCTGTGCCTACACTAACCTCTTTGCTAATTGCCATGAAAGTGACAGCTTTGATGAAAGTTAAAGCCAGGACAGAAATACTTCATGTTCTGTTTGGGATATGCACAAGAATCTAGAATACAGGCAGGCCTGAAATTCTCCATCAGACACACTCTAACAAAACTGAGAAGTAATCATGATGCTTAAGACTAATGGTCTTCTGTCTTGTCTCCAATTTCCTGCCTCCTTATTCATCTCATCTTTTTTACTACGTTCGCTCATAAAGCCCCTTGTGACCTTGCCTGAGTCACCTCTCCACATGCCTTCCTCATGAACCCAGAACCTCAGACATGCTGAAACTGAAAGCGATTCTGCATGTCATGTATCTCTAGTAATTGGCCAAAATGATTGACGAATGGATGGATGGATGGATGGATGGATGGATGGATGGATGGATGGATGGATATATAGATTTTCAAATACTGAGTGAATAAGTGAAATTGTACAAGTTCCAAGACAATACACACCTACAGTTCAGGAAAGTGGTTCAGACCTTTGGGGTACCTATCTGTCTCGAAGGCACTATTGGCTTTAGTGATAGCAGCTCACGTCCTTCTTGCATATAGCCCTCTTCTCTTCTCTCTCAGCTTAGCTGTGTCTCCATCTTTCAGTAAATCTACATTTCTGAAGTTCTCCCTTCGTGAGCTCCATCCTTCTATCTCAATTCAGTTAAACAATTTATCTTTCCCGTGATAACCTTTTAGCTTATGTCGAAGAAGATATCTGGTCTCTGCATGAGATAAGGAGCATCATGCTGTCTATATAATTGTCTACTTACAAAGTACATGTGTGTGTTTGATTTTCCTAGCTTAAACATGTGGATTACGTCATCAGGCCACTAGAGTCATCTTATATTGTGTTTTCCATGCAGGTTTGTCTCACAAAATAAGCATTTGGCTCATAGTAAGATGATTCTTAAAGGAAAATTAAAGAGAGCTAACTGGAAACATTTGCTTTGAAGTCTACAAATATGAAGTTCATGTTTCTTGCATGTTACCCTGCACTTGGATTTAAGTCTATTTTGGAGAAGTCTTGACTAGTTTGGCTGTTTTGGATGTTAGATGCTAAGTAGAACACAAACGATGAACTAGAGAAGAGATGAGGCATTTGCTTGTTTTATGCTAGTGGCATTTAGCAGAAATCATCAGTCTTATATATGCACATACACACGTATTTCCTTTCACAAGTTTGATAAGTTTGTGTGGAGAAAAATTTTCTTTCCTGTGCATCCATATGACCTTATTCTTGTATGTTTTACGATACCTAAAATTAATTCTGATGGTTGTGGGTGTTGACGATGGGGTGGCTTTAATCTTGCTTATAAGGGGGATTAGCTTGTCTTTCTGTATAGAACCAGAATGTTGGAATATTTTTTTAAATTTTATAAATTGACTTTTTAAAGATCTTATTGATTTTTAATTTGTATTCAGAAGATTGCTTCAGAGTCTTGCCTCCCTTTCTGAAATTATAGTAAGTCAGTCTAGGTCTGCCATCTTGTGTGTCTCGAATATTTTAACTATGTGCTATTTTAAGAATACGTTTCATTTAATTCATAAGGCTGGAAATGCTTTATGAATTTTAACTTTTATGAGTCTACCAAGAACATACTTTAACACGAAATACCTTATTATTACATTTTATTAGTGTTTACAAAAGTATGAGATATTTAATATAATATTAAGTACTGTAATATTGTATGCAAATAATCTTATAAAATTCTAAATTTAGGAATAGAAATGACTGGGTTTCTGGGGTTTTAAACTCTTGCTTTGGGGAACATTATTCACGGATCACTACTCACTTCTAAGAAAAACTTTTGCAGAGCAAGGAAAACCCACAGACTCAAAACTGTTGTCAGTATTGTCTGCTGACCTACCGGACGCTATAGGATTGTGTTCTTAGTTTTTCTCTAGTAGAATGCAAAAAAAAACCCACAATGTTACAAATATTTTAGAAGGAAAAGATAGCTATGTATTTGCCCTTATACAGATCTCCTTATGCATAGCTTTTCTGACTCAGGATGGCACACACTGCCCCTAAGCACACACTTTTGGGCATTCTACTTGGTAGTAAAATTGTTTGAGAAGCCCCGATATGGCTAGCATGAGGATAGAAACTTTGGAGACAGTTGGGCAGTTTTGTGATTGATAACAATGCTTAATGCAAATTGGAACTCTTTTTGGACAGATCAGATGAACAACCTCAGAGCCCTGCCCATACTTCCTGGGTCCCCAACTGTCTCCCAGCTACCATGTCTCAGAGTTTCTGCCAGGAATCCAGAGAAATCCTGCCACTTCAGGGAACTGTCTCACCTGATATAAAGATATAGTGGTTCAGTAAATGATTTCTTAAACTTCTCAAAGTAAAACTTTTTCTTCTGGATTTAAAGGGATAAAATAGTTTTGGCTTCTAAACTCTGTATTTTCAGTCTTTGGGGATGGGTGGGGATAGTGCTAAGGATGAAATAAAAGCCTTTCTGATCCTTGAAATTCTTCTGCTCTGACAGCTTCGTATACCATTTCTCTTCATTTTCACCTGCTGCAAGACAGAACGGCTTCCATTGATTTCAGGGTCATTAAGCTAAAATAAATGCCACTCTTGTTTGTTTGTTTTTTCAAGACTGGGTTTCTCTGTGGCTTTGGAGCCTATTATGGAACTAGCTCTTATAGACCAGGCTGGCCTCGAACTCGCAGAAATCTGCCTGCCTCTGCCTCCCTAGTGCGCGGATTATTAAAGGCATGAGCCACCACCTCCCGGCTAAAATGCCACTCTTAAGAACATTAATTGGCAGCTTAGAACTCTCTGCAAGAAAAGGCCAGAGAGCGGTGATGCCGTTTAGGAATTCTGTGTGGCTTTCTGAGGTTAGGAGAAGCACTTTTAAAACCCACACACGTTTGTTCCACTTAAGCTGCTGTGGCTGCTGCTCGTGTGTTTTCCCCTATGGTTCCCGGTCTACCAGATGTATAGCTTCTGTTGATTACATCAGCCAAGTGTGTCTCACACCCTAAATGCCTGATTGATCCAATTAGTCTAAAGCTGAAACTTTTTACAACATGGCGTGACTACAGGGGATTTTATATATATGGGAGCAGATCTCACAGCAGACTGACAGGATTAAGAAGCCATCTGAAAATGAAGATTAAAATAACAAGCTAGACTTATCCAGTCATGTTATCCATATTAGTACCAGGATGAACTGGTTGTTTTTTTTTTTTAATATATATAACGAGTAAGCTCCCAAAGAATTAGTTTAAGAATATCTAGGTAAGACTAAAGGTATACATAATGAAATACAACATTGTGAAAGAAATGAACAATATAAAAACTTGCCACATTTAAATCAATAAGATTGAAAGACTTAACATGACAAGCATTTAAGTATAGTTTAGGTAGGCAGCATTCTGCACAAAATAAATTATAGTTCTTTCATTCCACATGTACTCATTTAATAGGAACGGTGTGTTGGCACATTTTTAATTAATCAATCAATTAATTAATTTGTATGACTATTTTGTTTGCATGTATGTCCATGTACCAAGTGTGTCCTAGCGCTGAGTGCCAGCAGGGTGCAGAGGAAGCATTAGATTCTCTGGAACTGGAGTTTCAGATGGTCATAAACAGACATGTGGGTATAAAGAGTTGCACCTAGGTCCTCTGGAATAACAGCCAAAGCTCTTCATCTCTGGGCCATCTCCTCAGTTCCTGTTGGCACATTTTTCTAGTCCTGCATAATCTAAAAATGAACCCACACAATACTCTTCTCCCTGCTAAGCCAATAGTCTAAAGGAGAAAGAGGTGATGTTTCTTAAAAAGCACATGAGTGATTTAGAGTTTATGAGAAGGTTTTGTTTTGTGCTGCCTTCAAGAAACAGTGACGTTCTAATCACTAACTCCTGCCTCTAAGTGTGACTTTATTTGAAAATATTAACTTTTTAGTTAGAATGAGGTTAACAAGCTGGACTATAGTCCAGTCTGACTGATCCCTTTACAGAGGTAGGGATCAGAAACAAAGACAGGCAAGCACACAAGGAGAATAGCATTAGAGAAAAGAGGTGTTAGGGGAGGCCTCTTTTTTGTTCCGGGCTACCCAGACCACAAAGTAATCACTCAGAATCTATATTATTTGAATACTGTTTGGCCAATAGCTTAAGCATATTTCTGGCTTACTCTTATATCCTAAACTAACCCATCTCTATTAATCTGTGTATCACCACCAGGCTGTAGCCTACAGGCAAAGTTTTGGTGGGTACCAGCCCAGGCGTCTGTCCCCAGTGGCAACTACATGGCTTCTCTCTGACTCTGCCTTCTGTCTCTCAGCATTCAGTTTAGTTTTCCCATCTAATTCTAGTCTGCTAAACCACTGGCTGAAACAGATTTATTCATCAACCAATAGAAGTAACACATAGACAGAAGGCCTTACCACAACAAAGACAGACATTGGATGCTGCATCTGTCACTCTAAGAAACACCCACTCAAAATTGGCAATAAGTCCAGAATATAGGAGAGAGACATGGGGCAGCTTCTCCTCACAACACTCTTACATCAATCCTGCCAGCATCCTGTGCTTGGACTTCTGCCTTTCAGAAACAGAAAATAAATTATTTCTAGCACTGCAAGATAGCCCAGGTCTTTTGCAAAAGCTAGACTGGAAAGCTTGATTCAGAGTTAAATATGGATGTGACAGCAGTCAGGTTTTTGTGACTATAACTAAATACCTGATGTGGGCTAGTTGTCTCAGAAGACTCATTCAGGTTACAATTTTTGAAGTTGGATGTCCATAGCATAGGCTAAGGGTCTCAGGGCAGCCAGGAATGCACGGGCAAAAGGAAGTGGAATATCTTCCTCTGGGAAGCAGAAAAGTGATCAAGCATGCTCTAGTTAAATCATTCTTCTTGAGAACTCTGAAGAGGTGATTGAGAACTACCCTAATCTCTCTTAAGAACGTGGCCTATTGACCCAAATACTTCCTACCTAACCCCACCTCTTAAAGGTACCACCCTCTCCTAATATTGCTTAAGTGGGAGCCAAGTCTTCAACACATAAACTCTGGGAGAAGCGTTCATGCTCTCTCCAAACTAAAGGAGACAGGAACCTTCTAACATTGGAATAAGTTTCAGAGGCGGGTACCCTGCTATATTGGGTCCTGGTGTTAAACACTTGGAATTCCTCTGAAAGCCATCAATGTACTGGTGTCAGATACTCTCTGGAGTCAGGCAGTCTGGGTTCAAATTCCTAAGCATCCATTCATCATCTCTGTGCCTCAAGCCACTTGTTAGAGCTCTTGTGAAAAGCAGTGAAAATCCAAAGCTACCTCAGAGGAGCCCAGAGCAGCCCCACAGAGGCTCTTGGGAATTTTTCAGTCTTCTCCATCATTCTTAATTCTCTGCTCCCTCTCTGTGCTTACTGCTCCATGAGCTTAACACACATTTACTACTGTCCTTATTTGTGCCATGTATCGACAGAGAAGTACATACAGGGGTATCTGTCATTAGAGCGCCTTCAATAATTCTTCAAACAAGGGTCTGTGTATGCTACAGCAGAATCCGCAAGGTACACGCTTTTAGTTCCATGCTGTCGTCCTCCAGAACGCTCCATACATTTTCTCTTTGTTATCACAGTTCTATCTAGGCAAAGGACAGTCGAACGAGCTGGACTAGCCCCACTGCTCTCATGAATCATGCAAAGGTGGACAGTGTGGAAGGAAGTCCCATCTGGATGAAAGGAATTGTCTGAAAATTCCAACAGCGTGCTTCTCAGTGGGAAAGGACAATCTTAGAGCGACATTTCTGAGCCCTTCTTATGGACGCCATTGCCTCTTGAGTAGTATGACCAGTGTTCAGCTCAGTCTTACACCCTGCACGTAGGCACTGAGGACTTGTTCTAGGGAAGATTGGCAAATAAAGGGAGGAGGCATATTTCTCCTTTTTGTCTTATGGAAAGGGAACCTCTGTCAAGAAAGTAGACTTGATTGGAATAAAAATAGCACAAACGAATTGCCACAAAAGCTAAATTACTCTATCACATAATAAAGGCCACAGTGCAATTCTTAGACTGCAACTAGACTTTATAATTACTACGGAGTCATTAGGATTTGATAGGTTCCCTAGCTCCTTTAGGTGGAGGGTCTAATCTATTCTGGCATAAAATATTCTCTTGCTCAAAGTAACTATTAAAAAATTGTTCCAAAAGAAATGATTATTTAAATGCTATATACAAAATACAGACAAAGCACTTCAAACATTTTTTAATTCTGTATGAACAAATGTTTTGAAACATTAAAATTGAAGTCAGAAATGAGGAATGGCCTTATATTTATAAAAATAATCAATTTTCTTTCCTCGAAACACAGTGGGCAGAAGTTTCGATTTTTATCTGTGAGTGATCCTGAGAGGAATCCTTAAGCTATTTAAAAATAATATCGTTTCATGTCCTTATGGAAATTTTATAAGACATTGAAAGCAAAACAAACAAGCAAGCAAACTGTTACCTAGTCAAACTGGCAAGTTGAGAAATAATTCCCATTAACAGCGAATGTGCTTTTAGCCATGTCGTTTTCAATTACTTTGACAAAGCTTAAGTTCTACCAAAGTATCACTTCTTTTTTTTTGTTTTGTTTTTTTTAATTTATTTATTTATTTATTAAAGATTTCTGTCTCTTCCCCGCCAAAGTATCACTTCTAAAAGGAATTTATTCAATGACCAATATGTCTTGTGTGTGTTTGTACATGTGTGTGTGCGCGCATGGGTATGTGTATAGGCAGACACATATGTATACATGCATGTAGAAGCCAGAGGTCAATGTCAGATGTCTTTCTCAGTAGGGAGTCAGAGAAACAGATGGGAGTCATGAAGAAGATGAATCCTTCAAAGGCAGCTTACCCAGTGAACTGCTTCCTCAAGCTAGGTCCAACCTCCTCATTACCTTCCAACTATGGATTAAGTGGTGAAGTGAAATTAGTGACCTGAGATCTGTACCTCTTAGACCTACCAGCTAGGGGCCAAGCTTTCAACTGTGACCTTTGTAGAGGACGTTCAATATCTAAGCTAGAACACTACTCCATTGTGAGGTAAGCACTTGGTGAATAATGTCTTTCTTCACAAAATACCGGACATGGCAAAACAATGAGTGTGTTTCTGTCATACTGTGGGGTTCCTATTCTCCAGGTTCTTCTTGTCTCTAGGGCAGAGAGCACGAGCTGCGGGAGCAGACAGGACTGTAGTAAGGAATAAACAAAAGAGACAAATGGTCCAGGCAAAAACAAAAAAAAAAAGAAGAAGAGGAAGAAGAAGAAGGTTTTGTAGTAGCAGGGGTCCAGTTTCACAGGCTGGCAATGCCTTGAGGTAGATAAATGGACTGGATGGGATACGCTAAAGAGGTGAAGACTTAGCCTCATCCATAGAATAATGTAGTGCAGCCAGTGTCCAAGAGGCCATTAGAGACCAGAGTCTGGAATACCAATTCCCTACAGGACTGGTTAAGTTTGGTGTAAGCATTTAGGTAGGTCCGTGTGACAGCATTTCAGGACAACATAATCCTGCTTGGTAGGGGGTGTGTGTGTGTGTGTGTGTGTGTGTGTGTGTGTGTGTGTGTGTGTAGTCTGTCCTGTGAGATCATGAGAGATTTCAAGATCAATTTAATCAGAGGATTTGTTTTGGTGAAAATATCATTGGTTTAATCATGTTTGCAGCCATTTCTTTTTTCTTTTTTTTTAAATTTTATTTGTTTATGTATGTATTAAAGATTTCTGCCTCCTCCCCGCCACCGCCTCCCATTTCCCTCCCCCTCCCCCAATCAACACCCCCTCCCTCATCAGCCCAAAGAGCAATCAGGGTTCCCTGCCCTGTGGGAAGTCCAAGGACCACCCACCTCCTTCCAGGTCTAGTAAGGTGAGCATCCAAACAGCCTAGGCTCCCACAAAGCCAGTACGTGCAGTAGGATCAAAAACCCATTGCCATTGTTCTTGAGTTCTCAGTAGTCCTCATTGTCTGCTATGTTCAGTGAGTCAGGTTTTATCCCATGCTTTTTCAGACTCAGGCCAGCTGGCCTTGGTGAGTTCCCAATAGAACATCCCCATTGTCTCAGTGTGTGGGTGCACCCCTCGCGGTCCTGAGTTCCTTGCTTGTGCTCTCTCTCCTTCTGCTCCTGATTTGGACCTTAAGATTTCAGTCTGGTGCTCCAATGTGGGTCCCTGTCTCTGTCTCCTTTCATCGCCTGATGAAGGTTAATATTCAGGAGGATTGTAGCCATTTCTTAAGCCCCTGATGTGTGTGCTTAGAAGGACTCATAATCTCCCAAACTACAGCCAGGAAGCCTGAGTGAGTTTCTGTGCAACATGTACATGCACAAGCCTGTGGAGACAAAAGGAGGGCTTTTGGGGTGCCCTGGAACCGGAATTACAAGTGGACATTTGGGTACTGGGAACCAAACTCTGTCCTCTGCAAGAACACTCTGCTCTCTTAACTGCTTCACCATCTCAAGCCCAGTGAAAGCCTTTTGATATGTAAAATTCCTTCGGTTCATCAGAGCTTCATAAAGCCAGGATTTCATGTGTTCTTAAATCCATACTTTGTTAAGCCTGTATCTCCTGCATGTCATTCATTGCACATCAAATATTAAACAAATGAGAGAGTCGATGCATGGATGAATAAGAGTGTGGCTGGAGTAGAAGAAAAGTAAAGAAAACAGTGGGTTTATGACTTGGAATCAATCGATTGTCTGGTGTGTATTTATCTGTCCAGAGTCTCCAGCTGACGAGCAACCACACACGCTTAATGACAATGTGGGAGTCTAGTTATCTAGAAGGTAGCTGCCATATAGTAACATCAAATCATTGTACCCATGAACGCTTGTAAACACAGCTCAAAACTTGTACATTATTATCCACACCCAGTGGCTACCTTAGCTTCTTCTGTCTTGTGCTTCTCCTTCTGTTTTAATGAGAGCCATGATGAAAGAAATTGCTGAGTATGTCCAAACCACTAAGCGATAGAGATTACTCAGCCTGGATTCTTTGATTAATATTTAATGAAGGAAACATATCTTTGTAGCTGAAATGGTTTAAGTCTCGTCCAGTACCATTAGCTACTGCTATGGTAAAAATACAATGTAAGGCAGTCTGGACCACCACTCAATTTATCTGGTCTCCTGTTTGTTTGCTTGCTTGTTTGTTTGTTTTTCAACTTTATTTTGATTTGCAGATAGGGTTACAGACCCTCTCAAAGCATTCTATGGAACGGATTTAGAATAAAGAATGTTAACCTGCTATCTGCATATATTAGTCGTATATTTCCTATCTTATATCACTTCAAATGTTCTTGGTGTTAAAATAAATGAATGTGATAGAGAAAATTGGCAGCTTTCATGAATGATTGATTCACTTAACTTTATTATATAGAGGCCTACTAAATTTATTCATTTTCAGATTTCATATTGATGGCTTAAAATCTTTTAACATACAAAAATATCTAAACAATTTGGACATGATATTAGACTTACAGGTGGGAGATAGTTTTTTTCAAATGAGTTTGGAAGTGTTGGACAGATTTTAGAACCATTTACTTTTCAAAAAATAACCAAGTGCTCGTACCTTTCTGCAAAGCTGTAATTCTCCTTATCATTGGATAGATTGAAGTCAATTCGGCACTTAGCCTATTCTCTTCTCAGTGCCTTCTACCCCCTCCCAATACACAAGTGCAAATTACACTGCCTCTGTCGAGATGGAAATAGATGTTCCAGTATAGAGTCAGGAGGACACACTTCGTGACAGATGAGTTACTTTCTTCCATTGGATTACACTTGTCCATTCACACACTGGCAATGTTTGAGGTAATGGTTCCTTACATTATCAATAAGATGATTGTATGTGACCTCATTATAATGGTTTAGGGCAAGCATACCAAGTTATGAACACTATTTTTAAACAGATATCTTTTTAATGTATAAGAAAGAGGCCAGAGATAGATAGCCCTTATAACTAATACATTTTGTCTAACATGTTCAAGTTCCTAGTTTTGATTCCCAGCACCACACTAACAAAAAACAAATTTAATTTTAATTTATTTTTTAAATTTTATTTTACATTCCATCCACAGTTTTCCCCCCATCTTTCCTCCCACCCAACCCCACCTTCCCATCACAGTCTCCCCCACCTTCATCCTCTCCTCACAACAAGTAAAAGAAGTCAACAAAGTCTGGCACATTAAGTTGGGGCAGGACCAAGCCATTCCCATCCTGCATTAAGGCTAAGCATAGCATCCCACCATAGGGAATAGGATCCAATAAGCTAGCTCATACACCAGGGATATATCCTGATCCTACTGCCAGGCGCCTCCAAGATAGTCCACGCATCATCACTGTCTCCTACATATGGAGGTCCTAGTTTGGTCCCATGGAGCTGTCACAGCTGCCAGTCTAGAATTCCTGAGTTTCCACATGCTTAATTCAATTGTCTCTGAACATTTCTCCCATATGATCTTCACCATCCCATTCCCTCATGCTCTCATCTCCAATCCCCTCCACTTGAATGCATTGGCATGGGAGACCACTTCCTAAATATAATCCAGTAGCACAGACCAATGTCCACATCATATTGAATGAGGTAACCCTGACCCAGAAAGACAGTTATCATATGTACTCACTCAGAAGTGGCTTTTAAACATAAACGAAAGGAAAACCAGCCTACAAATCACAATCCCAGAGAACCTAGACTACAATGATGACCCTAAGAGAGACATACATGGATCTAATCTACATGAGAAGTAGAAAAAGACAAGATCTCCTGAGTAAAGTAGGAGCATGGGACCATGGGAGAGGGTTGAAGGGGAAGGGAGCAGAGAAAAATGTAGAGCTTAATAAAAAAAGAAAAAAAAGTTGTTTTTTTTTCTCTACAATTATCTTTAAGATCTACCTTCTTAATTCTTAAGACACTTGGTGTTTAAGGGACACATCAGAGAAGCCAAGAAAAATCTTGGAGACTTCTCTCTGGCTCCTTGTACCCCAAAATAAAAATTTATTTCCACTGCAAAATAGAAGTGGATATCAAAGGAATACGATTGTGATTCACAGTCAAAATGCAATGTCTTCAAATAAGCTAATCATTGAATAAACAGAAGAATGGATGATGTATTCATCCAGCTTTCAAAATCTCTTCTTCATCCACATGTGCTGTGAACACTTTGGCTAATAGACCTGTAATTCTAGCACTTAGGAAGGAAAGCATATGAACCAGGAGTTCAAGGCCATCCTGGGCTTCTCACTATGAGAAACCTTGTGCCAATCAAAACAAAGGACACTTTCCACCTACCATAAAATATGTTACTGAATTTTTACCCTAGTACCCATTTAAATAGGAAATATTTCAGTTGTGTAGAATTCTGCTGCTGTCTTTTAGAAATGTGCTCCTAAGTCATTCTTAAGTAGTATAGCAATGTGTTAGTTATACCTATGTATACATATATGTATTTGGGAGGTTTTACACCACTATGGTATGGTTTATAAATATATATTATGTGTGTGATATGTGCATATATATAAATGATTTTAAAATTTCAAACTCATAGATAATTGATTTGGTTGTAGCACGCTAAAACTGTCATCAGCATATAATCCTCTCCACCCTGCCTTTGCCATGGTAGTTAAACCTTTAGCTTCACTGTAGGATGAGAAAGCACTAGAGCCTGAGGCAAAGCCATCACCGTCTATCACTGAGTGCTATGAAATAACATTATTTGGATAATAAGGTCCTGTCGGTAAAACCCTGCACTATGCTTTGTCAAGAGAAATCTGTGCTGTGACCTTCTGAAAGGCTTCTGTTCTGAACTTGGCTTCATTTTCTCTTTTCTGAGGTTGTCACTTTTGCCATCTGGCAGATGTTTCTTCTGGGAGAGGAAGCTGTGTGCATAAACCCTTTCAAGAAAGCACCGCTGTGTGCTTTGCCTGGGGTCAAAGGCAGTGCTCTGGAAGCTGGCTCCCCACTCTTCATGATGGTGTAGACAGCTAGAGGATTTTAAGAACACGCTGGGTTGTGTGTGCGCATGTGCAGAGGGTCTGAGGTGGCAGAGTGTGGCAAGTCGTATTTATGCCTGAATGAGAATTATGAGCTGCGTCAAGTACAATGATCTAAACAACATTTTGTCAGTGCCACCTGTCCTTATTAATTAGTGTCTAAGGGACACATTGTAGAGGCCAATAAAAAATTTAGAGACTCCCTCTCTGGTTCCTCATACCCAAAACTAAAAATTTATTTCCACTGCAAAATACAAGAAAGTAAACCCCCATTTACGTACTTCTTTCACCCAAAGGATAAGTAAAGAAGCAGTTATTCTTTTTATGTTCTGGTGAGGTATCCACAAAAGGAACTGTGTGCCTTTCTGCTCTACTCTAATTCCAGTTGTTTATTCTACTCTCAGATATAGGCATCTCTGGAGATGGGGCCGAGAATCAAATGTTTCATATCGTGCTTAAAAGCCTTAGTCACACGTGAGCTCTTTGGAGCAAACGGTTTAGGTGGAAATTCACTCCAGGGTATGAAAGGTGGCGCGAAGATGCCAAGTCTCATTTTCTTTAAAGTGTGATTGGATTTGGGGTGTGGTTAGGAAATTAGGGGAAGCCATGGAGGTGAATTACTTCCTCGGGCTTCCATTGGCAGCCTATGATGCTATTGTTCCTCTGCATACAGCAGGGGGCTGAAAGAAGGTTTTTGTTTTGTTTTTGTTTTTGTTTTTTTTAAAGGTGAACAGATTAATCTTTTGGAACTTATAGAAGAAAGAATAAACAGAAAGGAAGAAGTTTTTAAATATATTTGTTTAAAGAATGGCCAATATAAGGGCCCTGAAATGTTTAACATAGTGATACCAATAAAGATGATAAGGCTGAATTTATTTTTTTAAAGAAACAAATATTTTTTGTCTGGGCCCACTATGGTTAGACGTACTTGTAATTAACATAATCCCTCTTCATGCTTCTAATTATTATAATACGATATAACAAATGTATTGTATTATACAGGAATAGATTCAACATAAGCCCAGGGGTACGCACAAATCCTGTTAAACCTAGCTGATGAGCTTTGCATCAGAGATGTTGCTTGGGCTGAGCTTAGGTAAATGAACAAAGAAGATAGAGATGGGGATGCCTTAATTGTGTTTGTGAACTGTAAGTAGAGGCCGGGAAGAGAATGGAGGGAAATGAGAATGAGCCCGTGTTTAAGCTGAAAAACCCAGGAAGAGAAGCAAATCTCCTATTTAGCTTCTTTTTATTCTTTTTAAATGCATTCATTCATCCTCAGTGTTACAAGCTTGGTATTGTCTACAATGCACCGAGGGCCCTTCAAATTTCTACCAACATTGTTTTCTGGTATTATAGATCAGAGATCTATGACCTGAGACCATTCCTGACTTCATATTCTTGAAAGATGGGCTGGCTCTAAGGTAAATCTAATACACACATCCTCTAAACATAAAATGAAGGTAGAAATTGCCTAAGACACATCCGTGTGCCTACTGCATTCCTGGACACTAGCAGAAGACCTTGCCTTTGGGTGTAAAACTGGGCTGATGTGAGATCAAGCGAGTTTTACTAAAGCAAAGGACAAGTAATTGGGGCCCTGGGGGGTAGAATTCAAATAAAGGGAGGGGAAGCTACAAAAGGGAACTTGAAGATCGGATGTGCACGTCAGAGGGATGAGTGTAAGACTGGAAAAGAGGAAAGACAGACAGGAAGTGAGCAATGCTACTACAGAGCAGATGTATGTGGGTGACAGACCTCCAGTATTGCTACTGAGGAAACAAGAAAGATCATACACATTGATGTTGGAAGAGACGATGAGAAAAGTGTAACGTAGAAACCCAGTGAATTGATTTGTATAGTGTATAAGAAATGAGGAAATTATTTGGGATAGGGGAAGTAAGATAGTCTAAAAGAAGAATTCTCCCGTAGTAGATGGGTCCAGAGAAAGCAAGGACACGTGTGAACACTGTGCCGAACCCATGCTCTTCTCCATCCGAGGAGCCAGATAGACCTAAAGTTTTTAAGAGAAGGAACTGAATCCTTTGTTCTTTTGCTTTCGGAGTCTGACATAACACTGACTCCATAGCAGTTACTCAGATATATGTGGGATTAGTGAGGTGATTCAGTCATTGGTCTTTTTATGGTAAAATTAACCAACCTCTTTCGCCCAGCCCTCCTTCTTAGCTCAGTCATGCAAATGCCTTCAACTTTTTTTTTCCCAGTTTGGTTTAACTGAGCAAACATTTGCTGTCTTGAGAAACTGGATTAGAATCAAGAAGTGTCATCGGAAATGCCATGTGGACCTGCCCTCTAAGTGCTGAGAATTTAGAGAAGGAGAAGATATTTGTCTTAGTTACAGATTTTATTGCTGCACCGAAACACCGGGACCAAAGAGCAAGTTGGGGGAGGAAAGGGTTTCTTCCTCTTCCACTCTCACATTCTGTTCATCACCACAGGAAGGCAGGACAGGAACTCAGGCAGGGCTGGAACCTGTCTGTAGGAGCCGATGTGGAAGCCATGGAGGAGTGCTGCTTCCTGGCCTGTTTCGCATGGTTTGTTCTTTCCTATAGAACACCAACCAGTCCAGGGATGGAACCACCCGGAATAGCCCGGGCCGTCCCACATTGATCACTAATTAACAAAATGCCTTACAGCTGAATCTTATGGAGGCATTTTCCTAATTGAGGCACCTTCCTCACTGATGACTTTAGCTTGTTCAAGATGACATAAAATCAACCAGGGCACTCTCCAAGCAATCTTGTATTCGATTTGTGATATGCAAAAACAGTTATGCAGAAGCACAGAGGGAAGGCGGCTTCATCTCCTTGAAGCAGATGGAGAACTCATCCCAGGTAACAGATGAGGTGGACTTTGTTATTGAAAAATAAATGGAGCACCGAAGTGAGGAGAAACATTCTAGGCAGAAAAGCAGTTCTGTCCCGTTAAGTTCATGCAAGCATTTATTCAGTTCTTTCCGTACCCGTATACTACATGATTCTGACACAGAAAATGCATAAACGACTTGTTTTGCTCTGAATGGGTATCGGCAAGAGGATGTGGCAGGTAACGGCGTAAACAAGTACAGTACAATGTGCTATATGCTAAAAAAAAAAAAAAAAAAAATGAGTTGCAAAATGGTTTCAAAACTGTGTAGAGCAAAAGAAGGGAAAATGAGGATCTACACCGAGTCAGGCACTTTCCCTGCTAGCAAGGGGATGTGTGAGCCTCCACAGAGAAAGCGTAAATGAATCAAGGCGCTAGTGAGCAGTTTACAAAAGGCTGACCCTGGAACTCTGTCTCTGGCCTGCACATGTTTTCTTTAATCCTCACAGTGCTGAGCTGTATGGCAGCCGTGAGAATGTGCTTCACGGACTGCCAGCTATAGGAGCATAATTCACGGGAGCCCAGCTGAAGCACTCAGAGAGCTGAAATTTATTCTGCAGTTTGCCCCAAGGCCATGCTTCCCAAAGGCTGCTCTGAACAGCCAATGACTGAGTGCCGCAGGGCTATAGAGGTGGGGTGCATTCTGGGAGACAGGGGAATTTATCTTGTGTCTTTCATAGTGGCAATCTAGGAGGCTATCAACTAACTTCCTTGCTAGTCTCTTTCACTGGGGGGGGAGGATGAGTCCCAGGGCAAGGTCACAGCGTGGCCCTCCCAGTGTCTTCTGGCTATTCCCCCCAGTTTACTCTCACAGTTTCTGTAATGAAATTTTCTCATTTAATCCTGTCTCGATACATGCCTCTCAGAGTACTTAAACACAGTGTGTGTGTGTGTGTGTGTGTGAGAGAGAGAGAGAGAGAGAGAGACAGAGAGACAGAGAGACAGAGAGACAGAGAGACAGAGAGACAGAGAGACAGAGACAGACAGAGACAGAGAGAGAGAAAGAGAGAGAGAGACAGACAGAGAGAGACGAGGATGGAAGTCTAACGTTTCAAACTTGCTATTTCATTTAAGAAAGAGTAATTCCTGGGTTCCTTCAAGGAAGAAAATAACCATGCAACAGTAGGCGGATGCTTCACAATTGCTGTCTTATCAAAGGGCCAAGAGTGGCTCTCAGCTTCATATAAAGGAACATGGTCACTCCCTACTTTTGATCACACCCAGTGCAAAGACTATTTGCTGTTTAGCTTCATTCTTGTTCTTTTGTTCTTAAGTCTCCTAGGCCCATCCCCCTCGTCTACGTCCTTTCTCATTTTTTTAACCTTCATGGGCATCGTTTAAACACACAGCCCAGTGAGAGGGAAGGGCTAATCTGCTCAGAAGATGTAGAGTGGAATAAAAACTGAAAGCAGGGAACGCTGATGACGTCTGAACGTGGGGAGGAGAGGATGGAAGTTGAAAGACACTGGGTGGATTTAAGGACAAGATCTGTGTGCAGAATAACATGTGTGGGCTGATGGGCCAGCAGGAGTCAAGGATAACTAGCATACGATGCCCCATTTCTCTCTTAATTCCGGATGCACGCTGTTCTGAACAGACGCCTTTTTTAAATGATTTTCTGGGAATTGCAGCAGATGCGTCATTGAAAATAGATGACTTAACGGCAAGTAAGAGAAACTTCAATTGTTATCAGTGTACATTGAGAAATGATCAAGAAACACGGATCCTTTGTTGAAGTTTGTGAGAAATGGGTGTTTGTTTCTAATGACAGTACAGGATGTAAGTGTTCCCGGAACTGCTTTTAGATATTTTTGCAATAACCCTCTTTCTTTTCCTTTCCTTGAGTAAGTCATTTCTCGGTGCCTAAAATATGGAAGTCACTCAGTGATTATTGCCAAATAATTATCCTTTCTCAAGGTATCAGCATTTTTCCTTCTTCTCCGTCAGCACCAGCAGCTCCCTCAAACTCAATTAACATTCTGAATGAACTTGATTTGCTGCTTCCAAATTGGCTTTCCCCACATACGAGCACCATAGTGAGCCCCGTGCTAGGCCCCACATAGTGTGCTTCCCTCTGACTGGCAGGCAGCCTTGTGACATGGCTGTCCTTACCTCCAGCTGACGGAAAAGAAAACCAGGCTCCAATTTCAGAATGGCAGAACGAATAATCAATTTCAGGTCCCAATCCCCCACCTCCACGTTTATTTTACTAATCAGTATGACTTTGTCAGAATTTTTGCACTGTTTTTATGGTATCAATACACATGGTTTACAAGCCTTTCCAAATATCAACATAAGGGTACTTCTTACTGTGTTAATTATTCCCCGCTATCAAATTAACCCTGAACTTAGAAAAACCTGGGTGATATGACACACACAAAAAAAAAAAAACAAAAAACAGTACTTAGAACCTGAAGGATGGGTCTTTGCACCTCAAATTCACCAAACAGTTGCCTTGCATCTTTAGATGAATGGATCGGTCTTTTGTTTGTGTTCTTAGGATATGAAAAGACGATAGTACTATTTCTCGGATGTGGGAATCATAAGAAGCCTGTGGCACTGTTCCCTTGAGAATATTTAGTTTTGTACTTAGGACTTTAGAGCTTTTCAAACTCCCTTCTAAGCCAAGAATGCTGATGTATTCCCATAACTCCAGCTACTTGGGGGTCTGAGACCAAAGGATGGCAAGATTAAGGCTATGCTGTGTAGCTTAGTGACACTTCTCTGACAATAAAAAGGGCCAGCGGTGTGACTCAGTGACAGAGTATTTGCCTAGCATGCACAAGGTCCTAGACTCAATCTCAGTCTCTAATACCTACCACAAAACGCTGCGGACGAGATCAGGAGATTTGAACTCAGGCTTGTGCAGCAGCTGCTCTGACCACTGAGTGATTTCCCTAGCCCAGCACACCACTTTGAACCATGTCTCTGTTATATGGATGTTTGATTTCAGGTGTGTGTGTGTGTGTTTCTTTAGAAACTAATGGCACAACAAAGCATTGCAAATACCTATAGCTATTTCTCTTGGATAAATTTCTAGAACAGGCTTATAAAAATAATATTTTCAATAAAAATTTAATTGCTAAACAACAACAACAAAAAACATGTCTGTAGAACATTATACAAAAGCATGACTTATCTTTCTCTTTGGCAACGTTTCTTTAAGAATAAATTTAAAATGAAATAGAAGCCTTCCTAGGGAAGTGGGGTTTGTGATACCAACAAATGTCAGTTGTCGCCTGTTCTGGTGAAAGGGGATGCTGCTGGTCCATGCAATAAGAAGAACCATTTAGCTACACAATGGCTTGTGCTTTTGCAGGGTAGTCAGCCAGTGTGGAAAACTGGTAACCGGGAGAAAGAACGGCGCCAGTCACAGGCATTAATCGTGGAATCCGCACAACTGCAAATCCACAAGAGCCCACCGAGAACCCTGTACGGGCATTGCCCTCACCGGCATGACACTTCTAGTTTCTATTGATGGGGTTGGACTTCAACATTCAATTTATTAGCCACAATTTTCAGGATCTAAGAGTGTCAGCCAGAGGTCAGCCCGTTTTCATGGAGAGATGCCACTTAGAAGAGCTGAGACCTGCTCTTGCAGCCAGAAGCTCTGGGACAGTTGTCAGGGGATGGAAATGACTCAGACAATGGAAAGCAGCAGGCAGCTTTTCCTTAGGCTGCAATCCACTGTGTGTTTCAGGCTGATGGCAACCGTTGGAAGGAACAGGAAGGGGAGGGGGGAAAGCGCTTCAAATCAGTGTCTACCTAAATTCAGATAAACCTCTCCTAAAACACACATGGGCTAAGCAGGACCATCTGGGGGACTGATTTTAGTAGGGCTACGAAAGCTTTTGCGAATTCTTGAGGTCAGAAACACCAGGCCAGTGGAACTCTGTTTATATCGACATCTTTCCATTGCGGACTCCCCATCCATTCATCCTTTTCCTTGGCGTGGGTTTTGGGGACAGGGAAATGCATAGTAGGGAGAGGAGGGTCACCACATGCTCTGTCTGGGAGTCTGTTCTCAAAACAGTGGTTAAGTGCTCCTCTGTCATTGTCAGAGCAGTTGCTTTTAAGGCTTGTTGAGTCACAGGATGTTTTAAAAACACAGTTGTGACCAACTTTCCCTTCTAAAATTCCTTAAAGCATTTCCTTTTCTCTATCGCAAGATGAGTTTTCTTATATGTCGTCAGTATCCCTAAAGAAGCCCTTAAAGTCATCCATCTTCATTCTTTATAGGCTTTTGAGTCCTCATACTTTCTGAGGTATCAGCTACTTTCTGAATGAAGCATCCCCCATCCCTTCAAAATGAGCAGCATTTCCTCCATCTGGCCATCCTTACACCACTATTCCTTCTGGAGCTAAGCCTCATTGTGAATACTCAGGCTCTGCCTTTTCCACTCTTGCATCCATGTCGGATAAAATGGCTTCTGTTTCCACACTGCATTTCTCAAGGAATTATGGACATGTATTCCCTTTAGTCCAATTTGTGCACATTCTCAGTGGGTGTCTCAACTAATCACTCATTCATAAAATTTTTATGGATAAATCTGTGTGCCAGATAAGTCTCCAACAAGAAATGAAGTGTGTCTACACTGAGCATAACTTGAGCATAGGAGACCTCATAGTCCACCCCCTTGGTGACACACTTCCTCCAGCAAGGCCACACCTACTCAAACAAAGCCACACCTCCATATAGTGCCACTCCCTACAAGCTTCTGGGGGCCAACTGCATTCAAACACCAAACATATTATTCGTACAAAGTCCAGAATCAGGTTCCAGGCATCTGTTTTGCTCAGCTCGCCTGTAACTCCACCCCGAGAGCTCCCATGACCTCTTCAGGCCTCCAAGGGCACTGCACTCATGTGCACAAGCCCACATGCAGCTTACTTCCTGTTGCCCGTGGATCAAGACGCAGAACTCAGTTATTTCTCCAGCTCCATGACTAGATGCTTGCTGCCTTGCTGTCTGCCATGATGATAATAAGCAAAACCTCTGAAACTACAAGCCACCCTAATTAAATGTTTTTCTTTATAAGAGTTGTTGTGGCCATGAGGTCTTATCACAGCAATAGAAACCCTTAGACAATACGCATTCTTAATAGCTAGTCATCTGCATTCCCTCTTTTATATTTTTAGAGGTATGTATGTTTACTTTAATCATGTATTGTCATTTGTGGTTATCTGGTTATCTAGTCTATCTTATCTTCAGTGGTTTTTCCTTATTTTTGCAATCCAAAGTTTTAGATTCACAGATGAGGATATTCAATATTTATCTTTTTTGTCTTTTATATATTTTACTTAACATAGTATTTTCTAATTCCGTTATTGCAAATGATAAGATCACTTCCTCTTTATAGGTTGAATAGCATAGTATACCAAATTCTCTTTATCCCTTCATCCTATGATGTACATTTACTCTTACCATAAAAGTTGGCTATTTATTTCAAGCATAATCTTACTGTGTTGGTCAGTCTGACCCCGAACTCACGATGCTCTTGCCTCAGACCATCCAATGATGGCATTGCACGAGTGCATCCAGAGTTCTAGCTCGTTATTTTGCACATCACAACGTGGGCTTGTAGAGATCTTGACAGACATCTTTATGTCTCTATACATTGGTGTCAAGGTGTCAGGTGAATATCAAGAAGTGGGAGCACTGGAGCTTCTGTTAGCTCTGCTGTTGGTTTGCAGAGGGCTTTACAACTGTTGTGTGTCACAACTGTGCTAATTCTCACTCCCAACAATAGTAAATAAGGACCCTTTCTGCCATATTCTCTGAGCACTTCTTTTGTCTTTATAAAACCAAGGGAAATAAAACTGCTTTGTGGTTTTCGTGCGGCTGGAGTTGGAGCTACAAGCAGTTGTAAACTACTTAGCATTGGTCCTGGGAACCTAACTCAGGTCCTTTGAAGGAGCAGCATATGCTCTTAGTTGCTAAACCATCTTTCCAGGTATTCTAATTTTTGATAATTTATTTCAGTGCTGTGTGTGTGCACACATGTGTGGTGCCCACCTAAAATGTAACATTTTATTTGCTTTTGACGAATGTTAAATGTTAGGCTTTCTATATAAATGTGTGACTGTGAAAAGAGCCCTCAAAAGGTTTTCTTAAACTCAGAAATTCAAAAAGTGCTAAGCCTGGGCTGGAGAGATAGCTAGGTGTATGTGAGCGCTCGCTGCTCAGGGAGATGCTATTGCTCACCTAGTAAGAAGACCTTGGATCCGCAGCACACATGGGCATAGACACACTCACCTACAGCCCCAGCAATGGGTCATGAGAAAGACAGAAGGACGGGGAGGGCTTGTTGGCCAGTCAGCCAGCCTAGGTCAAAAATGACAAGCTTCATGTTCAGCGAGACCATGTCTCAGGGAAAGGGTAGAAAGTCATAGAGGAAAGCATCTAACATTCTGCTCTGGTCCTTCATATGCACACACACATGTGTGTACCCCACCCCTGTGTGCACATCCAAGCACACTCACAAAAAAATATGGCTAAGCATTACCTTGACAGCTATTGTAGTATAATGTTCAGTTTACAGCTGACTTTATCTTGACATTGAGGTTTTATGACTAATTGAGTGCCCTAATTAATTTCTCAGGATTAAGTGTTAAACCCTTACTCTTTATCTGTTTTTACCCCAGAGTAAAACTTAATCAAGCAGTCATAAATTAAGTAAGCTGTATTTGTTGTACTAGCATCAACAAAATTAAATATCCATCAAAAGGCCTGTTAAGGAAGTGATAGCATATGGTTTCAATGAGATATTAGTTTTTCATTTAAATTGTTAATTTTAAAAGTGCCTGTATGTACAGAAAGGACTTAAAATAGAATATAAACTGAAAAAAAAAACCATCAGAATGCAATTGTAGAAGCAGGATGTAACCATGGTGATATGTAAGTAAGAAATGTTTGGAGATGATAAGTGAATTCTGAGGGAACCTTGATTATGCCTTATTTTTGGAAGATACATGAATGTTGAATTGAGTTACTGTAACCTAAAGAAGTATGAAAGTTTATTAGAATATGAACTACTCAAACTTCCATGGTGAAGAAGTAATACACAGCTTGCCTATTGCCACTACAAATAAACCTTGTTCCTCACTGGAAGCATCCCGTGTGACTTTCGAAGGGGGCCCTACCATCTGATGTCTGAGTGTGTTACTTAGGAACCCTTGATTGGCAAATAATCCATAGAGCATCAAAAGCAAAAGCAACAAGGCAAAGCCACACAAATTTCACTGTCCTGACACATCTTGATTTTTATGTAACTTCTTTTCATTTCTCATGCAAATGTATATTTTCATATCTGATTCTTTGCATTTCCCACGTGCTTTATTTTCAAGTTTTCTTTCTTATGAATTCATGGCTCTCTTAATTGCTGCATAAAAGAAGCATTGTTAAGTAAAAAAAAAATCACACCACCCCTTGAGTTACTGCAAAGCAAAGATACAAGAGTTCTGACCTTGCTTTGTCTGCTGACAGAGAGCTTTATGACTTTGTGTATAAGAATGCTATCCCCGTGTCTCCATTTGAGTGGTAACATGATAACACCAAAAGCAAGGGGAGCTAGGTTTTAGATGAGAGCACATCATTTAATATCCACTTATTGTTCCTACAGGGAAATTCTGGCCTGGGATTCAGTATTGCTGGAGGGACAGATAATCCCCACATTGGAGATGACCCTGGCATATTTATTACGAAGATTATTCCGGGAGGTGCTGCAGCAGAGGACGGGAGACTCAGGTAAAGACTGGAAGCATGAAAATGACTTGGGGCGTGGATCCGCTGCATCCGCAAGTCACACTGGTACCTTTGGAGAATGAGAATTCTGTAAAATTCTGGACTTTGAAGGTTATCAAAGCTTTCTGTAGTAACTCTGCAAACCTGTCCCTACTTGCTGAATTTCATGTCAGATTTAATCTATGCATGTTGGGAGCTATCAAATGTGACATTGGGTCAGACAGCGGGGGAGGAGTTATAGATATACCTTTGATCCCCGTGGGGCCCTCTGTCTACTTTGAAAGAGTAATAATATTAATTAATGAGTCAGCAATATAGTATCTAGAATCAACACTGTACCTAGCATTAGGAAACAGTGCTGTTACAGACATGGATACAATAGCCTTCCTAGGGTGTTCTATAGATATTTAGAGAGAGTCAGAAAAACTGCCTTATTGGAAGATTCTAGATCACTGAGACAATGGGGATGTTCTACTGGGAACTCACCAAGGCCAGCTGGCCTGGGTCTGGAAAAGCCTGGGATAAAACTGGACTCTCTGAACATAGCGGACAATGAGGACTACTGAGAACTCAAGAACAATGGCAGTGGGTTTCTGATCCTACTGCATACACTGGCTTTGTGGGAGCCTAGGCAGTTTGGATGCTCAACTTGCTAGACCTGGATGGAGGTGGGGGTTCCTTGGACTTCCCACAGGACAGGGAACCCTGATTGCTTTTCGGGCTGAGGAGTGGGGGGACTTAATTGGGGGAGGGAGAGGGAAATGGGAGGCGGTGGCGGGGAAGAGACAGAAATCTTTAATAAATAAATAAATTTAAAAAATATATAATTGGACAAAGCCTTAAGTAAGTGCATCAGTCTAAGCTGGAACACGGGGAAAGAGCAAATTACCTGCAAGAAGAGAACAATAGCAGCTCGCTTTGGAGAAGCCTGTGCCGAGTTTAGGGTGGAGGAGAGTCAAGGTAGCACCCGGGGAAGAGCAGTGGCTGCTGGAGCAGAGGCCCTGCTCTGTTAGAACCTAGAAATAAGTGTGGAAATAGCAATCACCCAGAGAGCAATTAGTAAATAATTTAAAATGCAATCAGGAATTAAAAACAACATCTAAAACGCCAAAAGAAATAAGGGCTCAGAAGCTAATGGAAGCCATCCTACAAATAGTTTATATATTATATAATACATAATAATGTATAATATATAATATGACCCTACCTGATTAAAGATCCACATAGGCCAAGAAGATTTAATTATATCAATAGATTTTTATTATTTTTAAACAAAATCTCACAATATAGGCAAGGATACCCTCACCCTTGTGGTACTATTGCCTAAAACTGCCAACTGCTGGGGTTATAATAGCATGCCACTATACCTGGTTATATCTTTACATCATCTATCACGTAGACATAAGTGGCTTAATAAATGCTTGCCGAATGGATGTCTTTGATATTAATAAATAGGTAGAGAAGAAGAAAGGGAAAATTGATATGGATGATAGGGAGGATGTTAAAGGAGGAAATTTATGAGGCTTAGTAAAGAGTATAAGGGATCTTTTTCAAGAAGGGTTACTAGGGTGCAGAGCTTACAGCAGGAAAAGGAAGAGGAATGCATACCTGAATGCAACAAAAACAACTGTGACCGTGTAGCTAAGGATGGGTGAAATAGCAAGAGAGAGAATATCTTGAAAACGTATCAGCCATAAGACAAGATCCTGGCTGAAGGGAGGCCACAGTAATAAGATACTAAAGGGAAGAATGTAATGCCAGGGAGAAAAAAAGCTTGCAAATTGATTCAGGACAATTCTGTCTGAAACTGGACCGAGTGGGCTAAAGTCAAAGCTCGTGGTCAAGGCCTCCAAGGAAAGAGCTAAGAGAAGCCTTCTTCGGGCTTGGTAAAGAAGTTAGTATGCCTGATAGTGAAGACAGGTCCTGTAGATAAAGACAGTTTTGGCCAGCATGGTGTCACAGTGGGAAATGTGACCTGAGCACCAGGAATACAAATGTCACGCCCTGGCTCAGTCTGTTTTCATTACACACGAATAACCTGTTCTGCTATTTTCCCTTTGAAATAGGCAGTCACATGTTCCCTGTCAGACTGTTCTGATGCAGGGGTTTCATTAGATAGCTGCATCTTTCCAGCTGGGGGAGGAGAGCTGCATTTTTTTTTTCAGGCTCATTTGCCTGTGGTTTCACCCAGAAAAGATTTCCATATGAAATGCATGCTTTGTGACAATTGAATTTCCAAGTTGATCTCAATGATTTTCAGAGATGAAATATCCATACTGAGCAGTGAGAGGTTTGAAATATGAAGTGCAATTTTCTAAGTCAAGAGGAGCTTGTGTTTGCTAGAGTTGGATCCTATATAGGCTCCATTTCATATGTTTAGACATGAGCTGGGTATGCTGACTTATACCGATAATCCCAGCACTTGAGATGCTGGTGCAGGAGGATTGCCATGAGTTTGAGGACAGCCTCAGCTAAAAGGTGATTCTTAAAGGTGTAGCCAGGCCAGCCCAGGCTACAACTGATACTCTACCCCCAATGAAGGTGGAACAGGCCAAAAAAAAAAAAAAAAACCAAACTGGTTATGGGAATGAGACTTTAGAAATGTGTGGGCCTTGATGAGCATGCTCAACTGTTTACTATCTGAAAGAGAAGGACTGCTCACCTCCTGGTAAATGCTGCTGCCTCTGGGTTTGAGATGTAGCAGTTCCTTTGCTACCCGCTTGCTCTGCAGTTAGGGATAGATATCCGCATTCCTGAGACAAATGGCTCCTGTTGCCTGAAGTCATGAGTGGAAATCTCATGAAAACTTAATCTCACAATTAAGTTGCATAGAACCCTAAAAGGCAACATTTGTAGAACCTTCATTATGCATGGAGCATTTGTATTTGTATCTTGAGCTACAATTTCCTTTATTCTGATCTTTGTTCATTAGCCCTTATTATGGTCTCCCAGGCTGTGTGAATGACACCTCCCAGGGTTGTGCATTGAAAAAAATCTGAAAATTTCTGTCCTAATTTCCTCCCTTAAACAACAAGAAATACCTAATCCTTAATCTAGAGTACATCCTTTGTCTATATGAGAGGACTCTTGGGTCGACCCTTTCATTTTGACAGATCCCTCAAATATTACTAAGGCTGCTCTTCCCATATATTCTTGACGGATGTAGAGACATCTAGAGCTCAAAGACATCTATCAGCAGAAAATCTGGCTTATGGTTTAAATATCGATTATTAAAATTGGGGAGGAAACCAAGTCCAAGACTCTCATTTTATGGTGGAGGAAAGTGTGGCTAAGCATAAAATATTTGACATAAAACATCAAAATGGCCTGACTCAAATCATGAGCTGTCTGACGTACTGTCAAAAAAGAGTCATGCACAGGTCCATGTAAGCATTTTCTCAGCGTGACAGGAGCAGGGTATAGGGCTGGTGTAACAGGCTCCAAGGAGTGCTTCGTTTGGCCCCTAGTCCTGAGGACACTGAGGAAAGGGTACTGTGCAAACTTGGAAGGCAGGGTTTCTGGTACCTGTTACAAACAGAACTGACCTTGGCAGAATGCAACTTCCCTTATTGGTGTCTTCTGTCAGATGATAGGAATGGCTATGTCACGAGGCATTCTGACGGTTCAATGAGATCGCCTTAAGTCCACAGCTTTGTCAGTCATGTAATAGGCAGTCAAGAAGTGCTGGTAACACTTCCCCTTTCCCCTTAGCTGCCCTTCTACGTGACCCTTGGCCCCATTTCATTCTTTTTTTTCCTCTCCAAGTTTCTTGTTCCTGTCTTTTTGAGTCCTCTTTTCTACTGGTTATATCATGACATGATATTAAAAGTTGCTTTAAAAATGAAAATGATATCATTTTAAGCTGCTAGTATCTAGTAAGTGTCTAAGCAATGATGGCATATGAATATGTAATTTGCAGGTTTGTGTGCACATGTGTGTGTGTTTCTGGAAATCGTACAAGCATGAGAAACTTTCTTTTACATGCTAAACTAAACCCAAAATAATGCAGTTGTACAGGTTTAAAGCATATGTAAATTGAGAAGTAGGCTTCTCCCCAGATAAACCAGACTCCAAGGTGAGGTTTAGTCTCATTGGTTCTCCCAGAAAACAGTACAATATTTAGAATAAGAGGACCTGGGTTTCATAACTATGTGGCCTTTGTCCCTTTGAAGCCATCCATTTTCTGGTTGCCTCCCTTGACATATGCACATTTGGCATATGGCCATGGGACTCAAAAAACTTATGGAGAAGGTTCCATGGAAGAGTAGATTCATGAAGGCACTGGGTAAAATGGGAGACTCCCAAAGTAACTCATTTATCTGCAGACCCAGCACCTCAGCAGAACACTTTGCTTGAGACCCAAGCCTTCAAAAGCTAAGAATAAACACAGTGCTAGGAAAACTCATAGTATGACACCCGCCCCAATACCCAGAGCCTTGTACAAATTCTTTGCTTAGACCAATAGTGGTGGAGCAAACATTTCTCAAAGTATGTTGTCTTTATTCTTCATGCTCACATATGTACAGTGGTAACCAGTAGTGGATTTCTATGTATCCTTTCCCGGTATTTAATTAAGAGTAAGATGGAACTTTGAAGTACTTACTAGTCACTGGTATTTTGCCTTCTAGAAGCAGTCGCTATGATTGGATAGCATTCCTTGGCTTGAATAATTAAAATGTGATGGAATGGTCATTTTCTTTCATGGAAAAATAGATACATTTCCATCTTCTGAAGAATGTGTTTTATTTCTGTCCTTGTATCTGAAACTTAAAATGCCTTCAGTGTAGTCTGATGCCCCTAGTTGCCAATGACCAATTTTGACATGTCTTCCTAGGGAAGAGCTATCACACGACAACCTCTGCTTGGCCATGCAGCGATGACATTTTACACAATGGTGCATTTATTAAACCTGTCCACAGCATAAAAACAAAGTGCAGAAGAGGGCTGCTTGCCAGTTTCCTGACAAGTGACACAATTTAATCTCCTAGCCCTTGACATGATCATTTCTATTTCTTGACAAAATGAAAAAAAAAGTGTTATTTTCTTTAGGTCTATTGCTTCATTTATTATCTCTATGTCTGCTTACAAGCAAGGGTGCTTATAAAATGCCAAGACAATGTGCATGTTCATTTTAAACAGTAATATTAATTAATGTGATCGCTCCCTACTGATAGGTTGAATAGAATGTATTCTCTATGTGTAAACTACAACATTATCTTTCTTTCTGTCCTGGAACAGTCATTGATTCATATTCATTAAGCCACAAATTATTTAAGATAACATGTGAAAAAGGGAAGGAAGTAAGGAAGATTGAGGGAAACAGAGAAGAGGAAAAGACAGAATGGTGAAAAGGTTAATGAATAAAGATTGGTAATCATGGGGAAGTGAAGATATCATATAGCTAGAAGCAGAGAAAATAAACCTCGCTTTGAATCTTTGTCTGAAAAATCACAGGCACCAAGTTGGACAAAGTGAATCTTCTGGCATGATAGTGTGAACCTCATATTAAAGAACACACTTTCAGGCAGTCTAAGGAAGTAAAACATTGCCAGCAACTGAAATAATAGGAGAGCGCTTACCACTAGAGTGTACCCTATTTTGCAGTTCCATGAGTGCCTGTGATTGCAGATAGGAACTTCATGAGTCATCCTGTACAAGATGTCAGTTTTTACCGTTAAGTCAACCAATTATGGCATTCGCATAACTATGATCAGGCTGGATTTTCCATTCCAAAGTGGAGACTTTGGGTGGCTTCGAAGTTAAGCCAACTTTTCCTTCTTTGTTATTCTGCTGGGAAAGCAGGTCATAAACCCAGCTGTGACTTTGAGCAGAAGATCCCACTGAGGAGGGAGTCCTCTGTTCACGGCACGTGGTACCAGCAGCCGCCTTAGAAGGGGCAATGGCGGGAAGTTCAGATGACTCACAGATTGTCCCCACCCATCTCTAGCCACAGAAACATAAAGTAGAGGAAGTGGGAACAGTTCTCTCATTTCTTTGGTTTGCCCTCGCTCCTTCATCAGTCTTCATCTGGGGACAACCTACTTTGGAAAAGAGAAAAACCTGTTTTCAAAAGGAACCGTGAAGTGACTGTCAACAGGATGTCCCTAACATTTTAATATTGCATGAGAAAATGTCCAAGTGATAATTCCACCTGCACGTCTGTGGGGACACCAGGCACCCACCTGCCACCGTTTAGAGCTTTAGACAAGCCCTCAGGATTTCTCCCATTTCGCCTCTCACTACACATTTGGATACGAGATGATTGAACTACTTTTGTGGCAAGCAAGTTTGTTGTTGTTTTTTTCAGAATTCTGGGTCTCTATACGCCAAACAATGAATCTGTGTCCCTACCTCACACCATATACAAACTTTAACTCAACATGATTCATAAACCTAAATTAAAACTATGAAACTTGCCAGGTATCCTGGTGCACGCTTTTAATGTCAGCATTCGGGAGACAAAGGCAGGTAAATCTCTGCAAGTTCGAGGCCATCCAAGTCTTTGGAGTAAGTTCTGGAACAGCTAGGGCTATGCAGAGAAGCCCTGCCTCAGAAAAATATGAAAATTTAAAAGCATAAGAATAAATCTTTATGACCTTAGATTAGGCAATGATTTCCTAATATATAAACAAAGTAACAAACAGAAACAAAGATAAATCGGACTTCACCCAAAAACTTTCCTTGTTTTCAAAATACATGATCAAGGTTAAAAAGCAAACCTTGATCCAAACCAGAAGAAAAATATTTTCAAATAATATATCTGATAATTTTATTGTAGCCAGAATCTTTTAAAAAACTGCTACAACTCAACAATAGAAATGACACAGTGTGAGGGTAGGTGAACTACATCGGTACCAGTTTATTGCCTTTGCTGTAACAAGCTGTCAGGGCTTGTGGCTTCAAGTAATGCAGATATGCCATTCCGTGACACTACATGTCAGAATCCAAAATCAAGCTTCCTAGGACAAGATGTCGACAGGGCAATTTAAGGCTCTCTGAGAGCATTTGTTTTCTTGTTGTTTGTGTTTATTTTCTAACATTTTGCCCCCCAGTTTCTGAAGAGCACTGGCATCCATTGCCTCATAAACATGTCTTCTGTCCTCCAAGCAGAGCAGTTCAAGCTTCCATTGTGATGCCTCTCTTTAACTCCTCCTACCACATCCTTTTGATAAAGACTCCTTTGATTGTGTTGGACCTGTTCTGTGAATGTGCTGGATTGTAGAGAGAGCCCGCCCTTTGGGGGCGGGACGGCCTCGGGAAAATCTCTATAAATTGGGGTGCACAAACGCTGGTGAGCCCTTCTTCCTGGTTCCTGTTTCTGTGCATCGCGGGAACTCCGGTTGCGTGAGTGTGCTATTTACATTAAAGTTGTATAAACTTATACCAATTTGTCTATATTAATCCGATCCGCCTTCACTGGATAAAACCACTATATTATATACCTAAAAAAGAGCAAAGCTTGTAAATTATACGTCACTAAAGCTTTAATTATAAAACCTACTCTGCCATTCTTTTTTGTTATAAAATATTTACAAATAGCTTCCTCATGTTGTCTGCTGATATCTGTGATTCGCTGCTGTTTTTAACTTGTTTTTTTACTATTGGAAACAATTTTTAAATTTAATTATATTTCGATCATTTCCTTTCCATCCCTGAAGCTCAACCATATCCTTTCTTCCTTTTTATTCACCCGAATTTAAGCTCTTTATCAACAATAGCACCTCACCTTCACCGAGTTCTTGAGTCCTTTTACCATGGAGAGGACACTTTGGTTCAGGCGCTCTCTCTCTCTCTCTCTCTCTCTCTCTCTATATATATATATATATATATATATATATATATATATATATATATATATATATGGCATATATATGGCATATAATATTTCCTAAACATGCAAGCAGGCATTTGGCCTTATGCCCCAGATATTAAAATGCCAACACTCTAGGTACTATCCAATAGGTAGCCAACACTCTAGGTACTATCCAGTAGGTAGTATTTCTGATTTTAAAGTTGAAAATAAATTGCTGTGTTCCTTTAAACGTCACAAGGATTGATCCAGAGTATCTCATGAAATCTACTTATCTAATTAGACTAAAGGAAAAGGCAGACTAGCCTATCGCCTCCTCCCAGGGGAATGATGGGGTTGCTAAGATGCAGGAGCAATGTACATATCCCTTAAATTGGTATCCTAGGCTCTAAAGCTTCCGACTCAGTTCTAGCCCATGCTGTATGCACCGGGAGAAACTTCTGCATTGTCTTTATATCTGCAACTCTGAGTAAAAGCTAAAAGAACCTTCTGCTACTCTAATAAAGTGGGAGACCTGGAGACCCTCCATAACTAAAAGGCCCTAGGAAGGTTCCAGAACCTTCTGCACCATACCATCTTTATCCATAAAATGATCACTGTGGAAGAACTTGAAGAGTATTTCATTTCATAATTATATTCTAGATGTCTGATGATTGTTGCGAATCTGAGAAGTTCAGAATATTATTACCATGGCCAGGAAATTAAGTTTTTGTTCAGAATGAATTTCCAGTTCTCAGAAGACCTAGTCCTTAAAGCACTTTTTATAGGCAAGAGTTGATTTCAAGTTTACACATCATGCCACTAGTTCTGATTTATTTCCAATAACCTCTCAAGAAGGCATGTTGCCATTCCTGAAAGTGTGACGTCACTGCAAATAAGCTTAACAGTTAGATGCTTAAATCATAAAAGTGTTAGAGCTACTGGCTCTCCTCCCCTACTGGAATAAAAAACAGATAGAGCCAAGGCAAGGCAGTAGTTAAACTGACAAGAACAGATTTTATTTGAGGACTATTGCAATAGGGGGAAAAGAGACTTCAATATAGAAATGGGATCGTGTCTAAATCTCACATAGAGAAATGGAGATTTTCAGACAAGGAGTAGGGTCACGTTTGGTAGACAGGAAACTGATACGAGAAGGCACTCGGGCAAGAGGAGAGATGTTTGCTAAATTGACCTAACCGGATTATTTCTGAAGGCTCTGGTGATCAGATACCAGATTGGGAGATTCTTCCTAAGCTGCTTTGGCAGGATTCTTGCTAAAAACAGCCACACAAATCTAACAAGGCTGGAACCTGAATCCCAAGGTCAGAGCCTTTGTGAGAAGAGGCTCACTAAAGTTCACTTAGGGAGAGGACTTCAGCTTCACTGAGGCTATAGAATGGTAAGTACCGGGTTGACACCGATGTTGGCAGAAGCAGAGGCGGTGGTCAAAAGTAGCCTCACATGGACTTTCTGAGCTATTGCATGCCAGGCAACCTTGGGTACAGGGTAACCCTCATCCTCTGTGACATCTGTTATATGATCAACCCTACTCGTGACCGCCATCTCACCAGGGAAAGCAAATTATACTTTAGTTTTACAGAGAAGGTGACGTGGAAAGTCACATTCAGATATGTTACACCAGGAATTTTCAGCATCTGGAGAGCACTCTCCATTCACAGCCCCTCCCCAAACACATCTTCCTTCTTTCCCTGAGAAGGCCCTTAAAAAAATATACATGGTGCTACAATTTACATACCAAAGCTCCACCAACTTCTTAACATAATTTCTTTGGGGAACTTTGGAGCCCAGTATTGTGCGCCAGGCTGGCATTGTTAGCTCTGTGGATATGAACTTGGGAGGAGTTCACATAGCCATAAAAGCACAGTCCAATCCTTTGGGTTGGCAAATCCCAGCTATATCTGCTTGGCTTTGATAGGAGCAAACACGAGAGATATGCTTGACCTGAGTTTATAGATTTTTCTTACAAGGACCATGAATATTAATCCCATAAATGATAACTGGAAAGTATGATGCAGGAAATATGCTCCTAGTTTTCAGGCCCAATAGAACTAAAATTAATAAGTACATATGTTGCCTATAGTGCTATTGGCTTCTAGGATAACTTACATTGAGTTTGCAATGTTTATTCCTCTGTCTTCTTAATGATACCTAAATTATTTGTTTAGATGACTGCCATTTTATTGACAGATGCATCTTAGGGAAGAAAATATGAGACTCTTTAAGTCCCCTCAATACAGCAGTATTCTGTGTGTCTAATGTTCTCCTGTTCATTCACTAGTCTCCTCATTATAACACCCAGTACTGTGTCTTATCCATAATAGAAACTTAAATCATCTGAGAAGTCTTTCTCTTACCTTATTACAAAGACCTCGCTGTGCTCATTTATGTATAAATGCCTGAGACTCAAAATCTGCCCACTTCTTTCCCAGTATAGCATGAAGCGACAGTTATTTGCATATGATTAGCTGGGCATATACTTAAGAATCTATGGACACAAAACCCTACCCACATGCAAGCCACAATATTAAAACTCAAAGCACTAGTGATAGAGAGATGGCTCAGAAGCGAGAGCATGTTCTGCTTTTGTAGAGGACCCAGGTTCGGTTCCCAGCACACACATCAGATGGCTTAGCGACACCTGTCACCCCAGCTCCAGGAAACTCAACAGTCTCTTGTAGCCTACTGAGGAACCTGCACTCATGTGAATATACCCACAAGCAGACACACATGTGCGCATGGGCACACACACACACTTAAAACAAGAGTAAATCTTTAATAAATGTATTTATCAAAATGGCATGTAAATAGTCTTGTGAGAAAATTACTCACTGGTGTGGGTTGCAATCTAGTCATTTAACAACCCGGTATTAAGATAAAAGAGCCCACTAACTTTGTGTTTGAAGATAATTATGTAAAGTAATTCATGTTTCTTGCAGAAATCTTTGAAAATACAAGTATTTCATAAGTTAAAAGCATTAATAATCCCATCACCAATCAATCTATTTATTGTATTCTCACATTTAAGTACATGGATGCTTTTTATCTTTTCTATTGGTGTGTACATGTGTGTGTGAATGTGTGTGTTATACTCTATGTGTTATATGGTATGTATTGTGTATGTACTTAACACTGTATATATATGATTGTACACTTAGATCTGTGTGAGCCTGTGAGTCTGTGTATATATGTGTCTGTATGTGTCTGTATGTATGTGTGTGTGCATATGTGTGTTATGCTGTATTATGTGTATTTCCACTGTAGGTATTTGAATGCGCATTTGTGTATGTGTGTTATACTCTATGTGTTATGTGGTATATATGGCATATGTACTTAACCACTGTAAGTATATAGTTGTACATTTGAATCTGTGTGAGTCTGTGTATGTGTGTGTCTGTATGTTTGTGTGTGTGCATACATGTGTGCATGTGTTTGTGTGTACAGATGGGTGTTATGCTGTATGTGTTACATTGTTATGGTGTATATACTTACCACTGTAGGTATTTGAATGTGCACGTGTGTGTGTGTGTGTGTGTGTGTGTGTGTGTGTGTGTGTGTGTGTGTGTAGGGTAGAAGCTGACAACCATTACCTTCCTCATTCACTCTCCACGTTTACTTTTGAGACAAGGCCTCCACTGAAGTTGAACTACATGCCTATGCCAAGGCTGACTGGACCCCGGGCTTCAGAATCCCACCCTTCCCTCTCTACCCCCTCCTCACTACTGAAGATACAGATGATAATGATAAAAATAAATAAAATAATTTTTTTAAAAAGAAAGAGAAGCTTTCCCCAAAATAAACCAGCTTCTACAATGAAAGTAACATTCAGTATCCTTGTTGCTCCAATATTCACTAAGAACTCACAAATATCCTCAGCTCAGTGAGCTGGAGTTAGTCTGTGAAAACTCATTTTGTCCAAGTTATTTTGGTTATAGAAGTTAACGTGGTCATTTGAACATAAACATCAGGACTATAATTTATAATGTAATATACCAGTAATAATTATAATGTTGCTATAATTTTGTTTCTTCCTTACCTTCAATTCATCTCCTTAGTTATTATAGTCCAGTTTTAACAAATCACAAAAGAGAAAGACAGACAATTTAAAAACAAGTGTTGCTTTATTCTAGAAGGCAATGAATGAAAGAATACTTTCTCAGCTTCATGCCCAGGTTGAAAAATGAATGTATGTGTTGACAGTTAACAACCATTATCTTAGATGCGTAGTATTGCTAAGTCATACCTATCTGTATGACAAGTTCATTTTAAGACTTTCTGTTGATCAGAGTCCTCAGAGATGCTTTCTATGCCATGTCCTCATGGCCATTGCGTTGCCACCTCTCAAACACTCAGGCCACACCAATATGCAAACACAAAATAGTCAGGATGAGTCAATTCAGAAAGAGAGTTGATGGTTTCAGAAAATTCAAAGCTGTGAAAAGGATATTTTGAAGAAGATGACTGTCATGTTTCAGCGACATGTCATTGAAGTGGGCAAATCTTTGGATAGGATAAACATAAGACACATAGCAAACATTCATTAAACACAGAGAATCTGCCATCTTTTCCCCTCAGCCTCTGTTATGCGAGGGCACACGGAGCTGGAATTGAGAAGGGAACCAGAACCAGAATCTCTACTCTTAAAGAAAGATGTTCTCTGTCAAGTAGTAGTAGATGTAGAACCAGAGTGGGTGCCATGGCGGAAGTGTGCAGTACTCTGAAAGACTGGGATTGGGAACATCGTCTACCCTAGCCCAGAGTGCTCAAGGGAAGCCTGCAGAGAGCTGTAAAGAAAGATGTTCTCTGTCAAGTAGTAGTAGATGTAGAACCAGAGTGGGTGCCATGGCGGAAGTGTGCAGTACTCTGAAAGACTGGGATTGGGAACGTCGTCTACCCTAGCCCAGAGTGCTCAAGGGAAGCCTGCAGAGAGCTGGTGTTTAAGCTGAAACGCAAGAGTGAGTGGCTGAGACTAGAGAAGGCTCTAGGCCAAGAGAGTGTGTCCAAAGGCCTGCAGACAGACAGGGAAAATGTCTAAATGATTGGCAGACAGGACAGAATCCCAGAACGAGAAGAATCAGAACAATGTGATTTCCAGGCCGGGAAATCCTTGGGTACCACATTATGTAGCTGTTTTATTTTATTTTATTTTATTTTATTTTATTTTATTTTATTTTATTTTATTTTTAAATCTGTCTCCAATGAATTCTGAGACCTTGAGTGTTCCCATGGAAAAAGTGGCTAAACCGAATCGTTGCTGTATAGAAGAAGCTATCTGGTTGTTTGTAGAGTCTGGCTGAGCTAACTAGAGCATACACAAGGAAGGTGGCTTAAGAAGTGATTGTCAGCCAGGTGGTGGTGGCGCACGCCTTTAATCCCAGCACACAGGAGGCAGAGGCAGGTGGATTTCTGTGAGTTCTAGGCCAGCCTGGTCTACAAGAGCTAGTCCCAGGACAGGCTCCAAAACCACAGAGAAACCCTGTCTCGAAAAAAACCAAAAAAAAAAAAAGAAAAAAAAAGAAGTGATTGTCAAAATGCAGATAATCAATGACAACAGCTTGGACTAAGAGTCTAACTAAATACTGAGAAATGGGTACAAGCTAAAATATGCTTAAAAGGTTAACTTTATAGGATTCAGTTATAATTTAAAGTAGGATAGAAGGGAAATGCTATTCTTTTGAATTTTATTTTTGAAATTATAACATTCAGCATTTCTCCCTCAAAACCTTCCCATAATTCCTCTGGTCCCCTTAAAATTAATGGCCACTTTATACATGCATATCTCTATATACATGTATGTTCCTAAGTATAACCTATAGTATACATAATGCCTATAGTTCTTTATGTAGAGTTGAAGCCTGTGTATTATCTTTCTCCATTTTGACACGCACTGATTCAGCTCATGTTTGGGCAGTTATGCTGGTGTAACTTCTGATATTATGAGGAAACTATTCTCTTTAATAAACCCTCTGTATCTTCTCTGCCCTGGATCCCGGGTCATGCACTCCTCACATGGTTATCTCTGTTTCTGTAGAGTATAAGATCTCATCACAGTGTTGGGATGACTTTGAGTTCTGAAGTGTGGCAAGTGGCGAAGCCTGGAGGGGAGGCAGAGTTGGAACAGAACTCAATGGTTCCATTTTGGACGACCTTGGGTTTCTGATGTCAGTGAGGAATTTGAGAGCAGATGTTGAGCAGGAAGCTGGACACACGGGTTTGGAACTGTCCGAAATCTTGCTAGGAGGAAAACTAGGACAATTTCGCTATTGCTCTGTGAGAGAATGAGTAAAAATAATGACTTAAGATGACATTCTGAATTATTTTTAACTTCAGGATGTAAGTTCGAGCAGAGGCTTCCTGTTTGAGTAATTTATATTTCAGTGACTACTTGACCAGGTTTAGTATTGAAGTCTTAGATCTACAGCTCACCTGCCCGAAAGGGCGACTGCAGCCACCGGAAGCTCCTCTGTTCACACTCGAGCTCATGCCATTGCTGTTCTCCACACTCCAGAGAAAAGTGTGCACAGTGCCAACCCCCAAAACCACTATGGTTCATCGCCTAGAAATAAAAGAAAAACCTTTTTTGCTGATGTGCAATGATTATTTTTTGCATGATGAGCAATGACTTGATGATTAATCCGTCCATTAAATAAAAGATTTCTATTTTTGCCTTTAATAAAGTTGAAAAGCAACTGTTCGCTAGCGGCACTAAAATAATTTTCTTTACAGATTACAGGATTTGAGACCTGTGACCGCTCTTCCCATTCTACCGACTTGTTTGTCGGTACAGTTAATAAACAAAGTATGAGCCATGCCTATCAGAAGAGCACTTTGTGCACAGCCTCTCAATATATTCCCTTCGCAATTCTTCCTTGTCAAATTCCAGTTTGAGTCTCTCACAATACCTCAACCAAAAATAACAGAAAACACATCTACTAACATCACCAGTATAGGATACGTAACCAAAGCACATCTGTTTAATCCTCTTCTTGGCCCATGAATCCAGCACTAGGAATACAGTTCCTAGCTCCTGCTTTCTTATGCTTTTCTCCCTCTGATCAACCCTCTCTACAACTTCACTTTGATCTCCTCTACCAATCGGTCTTCAGCCCTACAAACAAACAAAACGAACAAAAACCCCCAATGAGCTCCATTTTGTATGTTTCAAAATAGCATCTTGTTTAATCCTGAATATAAATATTAGCATTGAATGTTAATTTCTGGCCTTCTGTAAATTGAAGAACACCACTTCTCTGTGACATCACTATTTCACGTACCGCCAGTGGACAATAACTATATGCTGATAGGAGGCTGTGCTTGCAATAGGAAATCTGAATGGCAAGATTTACTTGAGTTGTCATTCATTTTCCTCCTTGAATTTACGTTTCTTTTTCACATTCTCTCAGAGTTTTAGCCTGATATATTTTAATGTTAGACCTTATGCTCCATGCCCAGAGAGTTATATGAAACAAAACTGCATGTATAAATAAAGTGTTATGTTTCCCCAAATTCTCTATGATTATAAAACTTTAAATATTTAAATTTCTCTTTAAGACTAAATTCTTCTGATTATTATTAATGTATGGCTGATAAACTTACTTCAATATATTAAATCATCTATCTGTATTTCTAAAACAATGAAAATGTAATTACAGTAGGAATTTTTGTTTTCAATGAGACAAATAAAACCGTATCTACCCAACTTTTCCATTTGAAAATAGAGCTGTATCTAACGAGCATATTTCTAGAGGTTATGTGTACAAGAGAAGATATGGCTGGCATGTTTCATAAATGGAAAACTGCTAAGTGGCCAGAAATCACCACCAGAAACCAGTACAGTTGTCACAGGAGCCATAGGAAAGTGTGTCACTTTAATTGTTGCTTTCTCTTATCTTCTGGAAGCTTCTCTACCCTTGCGGGCAGACACTTTTACTAAGTAATGCCACAAAGCTTCTTATTATAGAATCTTCTGTTCTGTTATGCTCGTAAATGAAGTTTCATTGACAGTTTTAAGGTCATGCCAAAAAGTCCAAATCACAGACAACAGTGGATTGCTTTGGACTCCGAAGAGAAAATTATGAATTTCAATGGACCATATACTGAAAAGTCAGATGATCTTTTGTAAGCAAGGGTGACCTTCTTCTTGCCCTTATCCTCATGCCTCCAACCCCAGGCCTCTGTATTCCTGTCTGTAGCCGAAGAATGATGTAAGAGATCAAGCATATATTTGTAAAGAGAGAGCCGGTTTGCTTTCAGGGGATCACAAAATGTCACCAGAAATTTCAAAATATGCCATGAGAGTTCATCACAAAATCAATTTGAGTTTATGTTGTGGAATGTGATTAAGCTTAGGGAGAAATGGAGAGTTTGGAAAATATAAAATCACAAAAACAATAGCAGCTGATTTTTAAAGCTTAGGAAAGGTCAGAGAACAACCTTGCCAATCATCTTCCCTTGGAAATTAGTAGCTTCAGGCAATTTAGCATTATCTGCTGTATGGGGAATTGCTCACAACCTTTGCCAGAATCAAATCATTCCAGTAATTATAGGTTTGAAGTTAAGAAGATCTTTGAGCTATCAGAATTCAAATTTGGGCAGCAAAATGATACATATTCCATTACTAACAAGCCCAACACAATATTTTCCTGTTAATTTGTTCATGCTTTTATTCAATAATACTGTTATTTCACTTTTGATTGAACAACTACTATAGACTTAGCCCTTTTCTATTAGTTATAGATGAAATAATAAGACAATGTTTCTTCTCTAAAAAGCTTACTATTTTAATTTTTGTAGAAAATAAATAAGTATGCACAATGTATAAATTGTTTTATGATTATTTTTATATTACTATAAAGAAACAATTCATTGTTTATTTGATTTTGAGTAATGCCACAGCATGTTAGAGAATATTTGGTTGTCATGTGTTTAGATAATTCCGTGGACAGATGTTAATGATGAAATGTAAATTTTGTCTCTAACATATTTGATGGAAAGAAATACACCAGTCATACATGCTCTACAGATGACAAGGGAAAGTAACACATGATGTATACTTGGTAGCTACTTTGCGTTAAGGGATCGTGTTGGGCTTTTTGAAAGGGATGGATTGCTTTTAAGGCCAGATATTAGAGACAAAATAATGTAGCCAAATGAAGAAAAATTCTTTCAAAGCTGAGAACTCAACAGATCCAACTGTCCTATGGCATGAATGAGCCAGGTGTATAGCAGAAACAAAAGTAGGGCCACGGAGGATGGAATGAAGCAGGAAGGAGGGCAGTGGTAAAAAAAAAAAAAAGAAATGCTTGACAGAAAAACTTAACCAGGGGAATGATTTATTCTGGCTCTAGCTTTCAAAGGGTTCCATCTATCAGAGCCACAAAGGCATAGCTGAGAAGAGCAGCTCACATCATAGTGAGCGAGGAATCAGGGGAAGGAGAACGCTTACACTCAGCTGGCTTTGTCTTTCTGTCCCCCCCCTCCCCCGCCATGCAAGCCCTTAGCTCACAGATAATAAGGCAGATATTCAGAGTGTATCCTCTCCCCTCAGTTAATTCTCACTATGCCTCAATCTCCTAGGGCGTTGTAACGCCATTCCATTCAATCATGAAGACTAATGTTCAGGCCATATATTTAAATCTGAAAATAGGACGTCTGGCTTCATGAAGATGGTACTAGAAGTGTCGGTGGCTTCCAGCGGAGTAAAGGTACTAGAGCTGGAACGAAGAGATGGGCTTGTGTTTGTTGGGAATAAAGCAATTGGTGGATGTAGACAAAAAGGAAGCAATGGCCCAAGAGGTAATGGGTGGATAATTGTGCCTTCTTGTCTGAGGAACTGTGAGGGTTACAGACAAGGACTCTCTTCTCGGGAAACCTGCGTTCAAGTCAGGGCAGAGGGAATACGATAGGTCAGATACCGCATGTGTTCTTAAACTTCACAAAGATTATGTCCTTATAGCAACCAATTATTTTACTCACCGTAGCATTTAGCTCATAGTTTTAAGTATTTTTAAATTATTTAAACCATTTAAAATTAAAATTTTTAAACACTTTAAAATTCATCTTAAATATTCTAACCATATCAGAAACCATCAAAATTCCTTACCATCAAATATGTATTTGTGTGGATAAGTGCAGTTTTGGGCTTCTGAGATTCTGTGTTCTTCCAAAGTTGGTCGAGTATTAGTGAGCATCTCCTATACCCCTAGCTAATGGCAAGCATCACAATAAGGGGCATGACCGCATCCTTCAATTCTTTTATTATGTTATGTTATGTCTATGAAAAAGAATGTTAAATATCAAAATAATTATGGAAATGACCAACAAAACTCTAAAGTTATTACCTGAATTCTAATGATGGAAAGGCATTCTTAAGCTGGAATTGTTTTTATATGTAAGAGAATATGAGCTGCTCTCCCTGTGATATGATATTGTGCATATCCTCTACCTTATCTTATTCCCTGGGTCTGTGGCCAGTATCCTTAGGTCAAAATTGTTTTCTTGGTTTCTGTGTACCCTACACTGTGTGTAGTAGATGCTTGATACTTATTGGCTGAACAAACATGGCTGCAGCAGCTATATTTGAGATTTTATTGTTGGCAGTCAATTGCCTTTGTGGAGACCTTGTCTTCTAACTAGGTTTTTTTCTTGAATGTGAATGTGACTGTGAAGGATAGTTTGTATCTCAGGTGGAATACACTGGAGTTTGTCCTTTTTATGTCAAAGAGACTGGGATGACAAGAGAGTATCACTGTTGCACAGGATAACTGGAGAAGGTGTGGCTATGCACAGCAAAGATGTCACTGACTAACTACCACACTTCTAAATGTATTTATATATTTACCAATCCTCTACTCTGCCAGCTCTGTTCCAGGCACCCCTAGAGGTGCTAAACATTCAAAAGTAAGCAAGGTAGATTTTTCTGAGTGAATCACAATTTATAAATAGAAATAAAAGTAAATGCTTCTTGCCTTTCCTCTCTTCCCACATGTAATCCAGTGACATTTGTAGTGACATGTGTAGTTCCTAATAAGCATTCTTCTCTGTCCCCTTTTACCCTGTTAATGCCAAAGGTCCGGGGGGAGGGGCTCACCCTATGCTCTGAGGATAGCCCATGTGATCTACCCATCCTTCCAAACCAAGTTAAGTCATCTTCTTTACATAAAGGCAAGTGTGTGGGGAAGGGGGATTGGTCTCTTACAACACAATCATCTAGCTTTAAGTAACCATCACTTCTGTTGCCTTCGGTTTCAAGTCCAAATTCCTTAGCAAGCCTTGCAGGCCTTCCAGGCCTGTGATGCTTCTCACCAGCTGCTAAGCAGCTCCAGAAGCTGTGATCCCTCTCTGCCCACCTGATGAACATCAATATGACCCTCAATCTCAGCTAACTTAGATGCTGGAAGAAGGTTTCTTTAATATTCCTAAAATGATTGTTTCTCAATACATTCCCTCTGTGCCACAACATTTACATGAAATTTTAGTAGCTCGCTTTTCTAAGGCTACTTTTAAACTATAAAGCAACTTCAGAGTGAGTAGCCGTGTTGAAAAGGAGGTAGGATACTTGACAGACAGGCTAGCCAAGGACAGGCTTATACCATGAATCTGTGCTATGTTTGAGCAAATTAACGTATAACAAGAGACAAGGCTGGGGCAGTAAATAATAACCAGATTGCTGAAGACTTTGTGGGCTTCTGAAGGCAGGTGGATTCAGTTTTTATTCCTCAGATCCCAAAGAGTTTTGCTACCAGAAGCCCAGAGGAAGCCTTTGTGGGGATTAGAAAAAGACTCTTTTCAGCTGGGGCTCTAAGCTTGAGGAAGAAAAGGTGTTACCCACAGTCTCCTCTGTGCAATGGGCTCTGCCCACTTGTCTGTGGCATGCTGACCCTGGTTCTCTCAGAACCCCCGGAGAGAAACAGTTAAGACTGTCCAGCAAGCGGTGTTCTCATGCCCCTTTTTTCTCTGATGTAGAAATCATGAAAACCCTGCCTTTCCTGTGACTTTAAATAATTGTAATTGTATGCTCTGTGGCTTCTGAACAAGATTTCATTTGCAAATAGAGCTTGACTTAGTAATTTTAAATGCTTGAAAGTCTGCCATAGGCAGTTGGAAATGATTGAAGACTTGCAAATTTAGGATAAAGCGATCAGTAACAAGATTCCGGGAATAGGTTAAGAAAGGGGTGAGCGGATGAGTTTTTGCCAAATTGACATAAACGATCATCGTCTGAGAGCATGGCACACAAGACTGTAGGGTATTTTCTTAATTAGTGACTGATTGGTGGGGGCAATCCATTCCTGGTCCTGGGTTCTAAGACAAAGCAGGCTTAACAGGCTGTGTAGCGCAAGCCAGTAAGCAGCAGTCCTCATGATCTCTGTATCAGCTCCCGCCTCCAGGTTCTTGTTCTCTGTGAGTCCCTGTCCTGACTTCCTCCAATGATGGACTAGAACTGGAAGTATAAGTCAAGTAAAACCTTTCCACCTCAATTTTTTTGGTTATGGTGCTTCTTCCCAGCAAGACAAACTGTAACTACCACAAGGGGTTACAAGGAGACAATGCAAGAGGCAAGAAAGGCAATAATGAGATTTTTCTAGAATCTAGTTGACAATAAGGGCCAGGACTAGAGGAATTAGTAGGGGAGGGGATCCAAAATTTCTCTGTCTCTCTCACTCTCTCCTTTCCCCTCCCACGTGTGTGTGTGTGCGTGCGTGCGTGTGTATGTTATAGACTAGATGTATGGCCAAGGGAAAAGGAGACAAAAAACCCTCCCACACCATGCACTTCTGGCCTTGGAATAATTTAACTTGGTGAAGATGAAAAGTGAAGGAAAGAGTTCTCCAAGGGAAAGAAATAATAATTTTGGCAAAGAAATTTCAAGATGCTATTTTTTTTTTCTCTGAGTAGTACCCCATTGAAGTGAAGTGTCAGACTTTGTTGACTTCCTATGGGAAGCCTTACCCTCTCTGAGGAGGGATGGGGGGGAGGGTGAGGCAGGAAGAGGTGAAGGAGGGGAAACAGGGATACCTGTGTAAAATGAGAAAAGATGGTACAAAAATAATTCCTAATAAGAAAAGAAAAAGGAAAAAAAAAAGAATAATTTGGCATTTTGATCCATTTGAGGTGTGCTCTTGACTTACAGATAGATAAATGCAAGACTTGGATGACCTTAAATCTTGATCTGTAAAACACCAGAGGTGTAGTGAACAGAATTTTAAAAATCATTGAATTCAATTAAAAATTAATTAAATTAAATTAAAAATCATTGAATTCAATGATTCCAGACAGAAGAAAATTGGCTAACCGGGTCGTGGGAACTCCAGGACTAGAATCTGTGATTGCTTTACAAACCTAATGCTCTCACCACTGCACTGTGTTTCCTGTGCATCTCAGCTTCTCACCTAAATATTCCTCACGATCACAAAGGAAAGGGGGCCTCGAGTGAAACAGCGTGTGTAATTATGAATCCCTTGTATCAGGGACCACATCCGTGTCTAGGATTGAAAAATATTCGAATAGAGGGAAATAAAGGAGTAAATCCAACATTTGAAGTCACATTTCCTAAAGCACAATTGTTTTACATAGTAGGTCTAGCAAGGTACCCAGCTCCCTTGCAGTTTTGGATGAGAATCCGCCTTGTCTTTGCACTCCAGGGCATTATGAGCAATGAGAACTTTAGTGATTCTGAAACATTGCCTGAGGTCATGGAGAATGAACTTTCCCTGAATGAGGGCAGATTTAACTGGCTCTTTGGTAAAAGAAAGAAATATGGAATCCAACATAGGGGCATGTTTACAGAAGAGTATAAAAGGAATAAGTCCAAACTTAGACTTCATACATGATGCTGCTGCTTAAATAAAAACTGCTTGTCGGGCAAATAAAAATAAGTCGTTGTCCTTATTTTGTATGTGTTTAGTAAGTCTTGACACATTGAGGGTTGAGCAGAAACTTTGGCAGATTTGATCTGGGAAGAGTTCCCTTCCTTTTTCTCCGGGTGGAGTAGAGAGCGGCTTATTAGCCTGACACCAGAAAAGCCATGAAGCTGCTGTAGTAACTGAATCCAGGTGGAAGGGACAGCACCCCATCTCATGAAAGGTGACAGGCTGTCCTCCTGTCTGTGGGCAGAATTTTATAGTGGGCAGAATAAGCATTGTCCAGTCCTATGGTTCTCTCTTTGAAATTCCTACTCGATGCCTACTTGCTTTGTTATAGTCATTAAGCCCCCTGGCTTGAGATTTGTTACTGGCAGCTCTGCTTCTCCAGGAAAGAGCCCAAAGACCAATCACTGGTGCTGAAATAGCAATTTCTTCCCCCTGTTGTGGAGAGCTGTGATGTTTCCCAGATGACAGCTGCAGAGAGTCCCGAAAGCATTTTGCAAACGGGAAATGAAGCGGTAAATGGAGAGGGAGAGACGGTGTGTTCACTGTAGAAGATGGCGTCCATGCATAATAAATAGGGCCGCTCTCGCCCAGAGTTAGAGAGGAGAGCGGAGCCCTGTTAAAATGGAGAACAAAGTGACCACATCAGCAAACGCTGAACGAAAGAGAAAGAGTCTAGAACACAAAGTACACGGGAGAAAATAGTTAGCATGTGCGTGGTTTCTCACAGTGTGCCACTGTGGTCTCCTGGGCCAGGTTTCCTTTGCGATTTGTTCCAAATAGTGGAGAGTTGTAAAATGAGCTGTTTGGTTGCATCATCAGAAATCAAGACTTAGGTCATAATTGTCTGATATTTAGAAGATCGATAGCTTTTTTTTTAGACCAGTAACAAAAGTTCGCCAGAACTTACTAAAATGGTAAGAGGGATTATTTAGGAAGATACTTGGAGGAAATTCTCAGACTCAAGCATGAACTGGACAACTAAACTCTGAGAAGAGTAGCCATGAACTGAGACAGCACTGAGTATCTGGGAGAATCCTTCCCTTTGCACAAAGCCTTTATTTTTTCTTAATAATCTATTTTATTCCCAGTCTTTTTATTTTCTATTATTTTGATATCTGAGAGTCAATGTGGAGGAAATGAGTTAAAATATTAATCTCTTATTTTTTGTTTTTGATTTTGTTTGTTTTGTTTCTTTGTTGTTTTTTTTTTTTCTTTTAGCTAGCATTTCTCTGTAGCTTTGGAGTCTGCCCTGGAATGAGCTCTTGTAGACCAGGCTGGCCTAGAACTCACAGAGATCCGCCTGCCTCTGCCTCCTGAGTGCTGGGATTAAAGGTGTGTGCCACCACCTCCCAGCAACATTGAATCTAATAGTGTTAATTCTACATTCTACTCAACAAGGACTCTACAGCAATGTGGGTCTTTACTTTGCATATTAGAAACTTCTAAAACACCTGTCTTGTTGCTTTCCTTAAAAAAATATTACATTGTCCTGGTTTCCATATTTTTAGCTTCAGTTATAATGTGGTTCATGAATTAAATGAGAACTTTCTAAAAGAGAGAACCTTAGTGGTTTTTGAGACTCTAGAAATGTTTATTTGTACTTTGTGAGTGAACAGGAGTGGGCAGGCATGTGATAATGCAAGTTTCTATGACTGTCTGAGAGGACTTGGGTGTGGGTGAAGATGCACAGAGGGTTGGAGGCCAGGCAAGGGTTGGGAAAATGCGGCCAAGTGTGCCGACTTTCAGACACTCTGGCTGAGGCTGGTTTGAAGCTCTCATTTGAGTCAGATAAAGTCTTTCTTGGGGAGCAGAGGAATGGTTTTGGGGACAGGAAATTACATTATGCTCCACAAGGCAACATTTACCCACAGAATTGCTTTTAAATTCTGTTTCTGAAAATACCCTCCAGAACATTCTTTCTTCCATTTCTGAAATAAAGCAATGATTATTTTTCACATCTAGATTTTCATTTTCTTCCTTTCTCCCCCATATTATGTTTATCTATTATGTTTTCTTCATATGCCTCTTATGCAAATGTTTCTCACTTTTTTCATAAGAATAACTAACTTTTCTTGATGTTTACCTTTTATTGGGCACAATGATAATTATCTCTATTGCATTATCTCTCTTCAGCCATACAGGAAGCTTATTATCCCCATTTTCAGATATAGATATTTCACCTTTAAGATGTTGAATGAATTCCTTAAAGAAACAGCTCCTAAGTTTCAGAATTGAGAGGAGTTGTTTCCCGGCCACCCATACTCCTAAAGTAATAACAGAGAAACTATATTATTTAAATCACTGCTTGGCCAATCACTTAAGCATATTGCTAGTTAGCTCTTATATCTTTAGTTAAGCCATTTCTATAATATTTTACCACGACGCTCATAGCCTACCAACAAGGTTCCAGCTGGCAGCTCACATCTTTCTCCTCTGTCAGCTCCATGGCATCTTCCTGACTCTGCCTACTCTCTGTACTTTTCCAGCCTGGCTATATCCTGTTAAGCCATTGACCGAAAGCAGTTATTTTATTCCTTAACCAATAGAAGCAACACATATACAGAAGGACTTCCCACACCAATACTTTGTTCTTAGGTTATCTGAAACATTATATGCCTATCATAGATGGGAACATAAAGCATATGATAGGGAGGAACATAAAAGATATCTTTTAAAACTTTCATAATCGCCTTACTTAAGAAGAACTAGAACTACAACTTTGCCATTTTCTTTCTTTCTAATATTTCTTACATAGTAAACAGCAATATTTGCAACTTTTAGTATGTATTATGAATTGGTAGGCACATTAAATTAATAATATATAAAATCACAAAGCATCCTATTTTAACAATAAATCATATGTTGATACCTATGGGGGAAGTGTATTTTGCAGGTTATTTTAAAATATATTCTTGGGCCTGGAGATATGGCTTAGTGGTTAAGAGAACTAGCTACTCTACTAGAAGACCCAGTACCAACATGGCCACTAAAAACTGTATGAACACTACTTCCAGGGCGTCTGACACCCTCACACACACACATACATGCAGGCAAAACACCAGAGCACATACAAAGAAATAAATAAATCTTTTTTTAAAAAAAATCCCAACAGAGAGAGCCAGTAATTTCTTGGCTATTAGTTTGGAGTGATGTCTCATCATGTGAGATGTTACTTCATTGATAGATAAGAAGGTTAGGTGTGCTTCTGCAGGCAGGTGTTAGTGATTAAATGGTCGTTGGTTCCTAATACATTTGATTGAAGGACATACATGAGAATTGCAAGAAGAAATTCCAGGGAACTATTGAAACCATTTTTTTTAACTGGGTGGCTAATTCCATTCTGCAAGATGAAATTGCTGCAGACAAAACTACCGGCATATCTGAAACAGCAGACACTGAGTGGAACTTTCAGGTACAGTAGTAGATTGGAGAGGAAGTCTGTATGCAAATAGCTTCCTTAGACAAGGGCTCAGAAGTACCATAGAGGAGGGGCGTTTGGTTGGGATGATGCCTTGCTTGAGCTTGAAGCTAATGATACATTGATGTGCCTTAAAATGAAGGGGTGACTTCACTCACCGAGGTTATCTGCAGTTAGAGTACACAAATTAATTTTAAATAGCTGTGGCCCTCTGGCCAGATTCTATTTCAAGCAACTGGGTGGAAGGGAAGTTGGATGTCCTAGTTCCCTAGCTTGACATTACCTCCTTTTAAGAACTTCCATGTGCATTCCTCATCTGTTTTTATTTTAAAGTAAAGCCCACAACTCTCAATTCTTTGTATTAGCAAAGAACAAGGTAAAGCCAGTGGGCCATCATGCCCCTGTCCTTACCAACCGTGAGTGACCTTACCGTTGATATCTCTCTATTTTTAAAGTGGAGATCAATAGATCATGAACTGAAATGAGAGAGACGAGCGAAGAGACCAGACTGATAGAGCACACAGTTGATGCTCCAATGACAAGTTTCTATTTCTACCATATTCCCTTTTAAACAAATCACTCTGGGCATGTCTTGTTTATTTATCAGAAATGCGCATGCCTCCAGTGGTACATGTATCTATACCTGTTAGCTGTCTGCTGACTCCTCTCCCCGGACCATGGCTATGCTTCCTCTTTCCTTATGGGCATATGAAATGCAGAGGGATGGGTGTCTTCCTATGTAGACCCGTTGTCGTTAATCTTCCGTTCTATGCACTATGTTAAAATTGCCTGCCTCACCTATATATTCAGAAACAACCATGTGAGTTAGGTTGTGTTCTGTTTATACTTGTAACTGATAAAGATGTCAATGTACACAAAAAGAAATAATTAGTAGAGTTAGAATAGATGTAGCCTTCCTTTTTTACAACAGCTCCCTTCGATGAAAAAATAGTGGTCAAGATATGATTAGTATTCTGAACATGAAGTAATGGTAAACTGTGCTTTTTCATTATCATGAGATGGCAAAATTACCCACTCTCAAAGGACCAGCTGCTCCAGGGTGGCTGGCATCCCTAATGCATGCCAACATTCTCAAAACTATTTTAATTGGTAGCTTTCCGGGTATTTTTTGTTTTGTTTTGTTAGGGAGGAAATGTATGTGTAAACCTATTAAAGCCATTCCATCTGTTCTGATGAAATAACATCACTACATCTTAGTGAAATCTTCCGTTGCAGGATTTTAAGGCTGCTGTGGGTTCTCATAAAGGGTTGAAATAACAGCTTCTTAAACAGCCTTAAAAAGAATTTGGAAACCATACACCTAAAATCCTCCCCATGCTTTTATATAATATTCCCATGATAAACTTGTATTTTTAATTGGTGGCATAATATACATAAAATGGTGCATTACACTAGATATGTTTTTTATTTATTTATTTATTTATTTTGGTTTTTCGAGACAGGGTTTCTCTGTGGTTTTGGAGCCTGTCCTGGAACTAGCTCTGTAGACCAGGCTGGTCTC
>NC_022023.1:7907210-7914247 GCF_000317375.1 Microtus ochrogaster
ATAGATAGATGATAGATAGATAGATAGATAGATAGATAGATAGATAGATAGATAGATAGATAGATAGATAGATAGATGATAGATGATCTATATAAATAAATAGGTAGATTAGATAGATAGATAGATAGATAGATAGATAGATAGATAGATAGATAGATAGATAGATAGATAGATAGATAGATAGATGATTGATATAGATAAAACGGTAGATGATTGATAGATAAACAGGCAGATAGGATACATAGGTACATAAGACACATAGACTTTAGAACACATCTAGTCTCTGCCTAGTCTTCCAGTCGAAGGATGTAACTACTTATTACATATTATACTAATTTCCACAATGGACGTCAGTCTTATTCTACAAAGCTATAAAACAAATACATTATTAGGAATATTATACATCAATACAAACTACACCATAAATATGTTTATTATATGCTAGGATTTACAGAAAGGATTATTATATATTGTCTAGTATATTGCTTCCTAAAACATTTATAGCAGATGTTACTATTGTAAAAGTAAATAACGTGGAGGTTTAAAGAAATTGAGAAAATTGCCTATACATACAAAAGCAGAAGATGAGACTCTAACAACTGAATTGGTTTTTTCATGTTCAACAAATATTTGCCCAATAATGTATCTCTTAGACAAAACCAGACATTGGATGGGGGAAGAAGGGAATGGAAGTTGAGAAAGGGACCAACCACATTCACTTTTCCGTGGTCACTTTGAAAAGAAGGGCTCCAAAGGTAACACAGAGGACCCAAGAATGTTAGTCTGGAGGTTTTGGAAGTCATCCAGGGAAGATGTGGTGCTTACTTCAACCAGATGGTAGCAGGGAATATGAGCAAACCTGGATTGCCACTGGATTCGCTCTGTAAATTTATCTGAAGGTATAGTAATGGGGGGAAGAAGGGGTCAGGTAAGAACAGTTACTCACTTTTGACTTGGACCAACAAAGTAGCCCGAGATGGGGAACCTTAAGATGATTGGGCAGAGTGAAGAAATCTTTCTAACCAGAAATCCATGCTGTTAGACAATATTCAAGTTATCACTAATCATTATCATAAAAATAAACTAACTGGAAAGGAAGTCAAATCATGCCTTCCTGTGTGAGGACAGAAACAAAGCATTACATAATTCTTAGTTTTTTAAGGAAACATCTTAGACAGGATTATCTGAGGATCTCATCAAGCTTCATTAAGCCTGAGCTTCAATATTTATAATATTGCAAGATGAATTCCTGGGAAACGATATTTAAAGATAATTCAACAAGCTAAACACATTGAGATGGCTGTTTTATATGTTTTTTTCCTTCCTACATAGTTATATTTTTGAGAGTTTCTACAATCCTTGCATAACACTTTTATATCTAGTGAGTTAAGAATTTTACAAAGTTAAATGATAAAATCACATCTGTTGTGTCTATATAGTATGCCACAATAACTTCTGAGAAGTCTTTAGACCATAACTTTCAGTCTAGCCAATTAAGACAGGAAAAATAATGCCATTGACAGATTTCCTTCTAACTATGTCGTATGCCTCTCAGTTCAAGTCACACCACTGTAGTGAAGGCTAAGAGGGAAACTGGCTAGCCTTGTGATCCTTGTCTGGAAAGCGACACTGACAAGGAGCTTGAGCTTGACTTGATTTCTTGTACTGTAGGTGAGAGACCTTACAAATTCGAACATTTTCCAATCTCTCACACTCTTGCCCCCTTGTTAAGGTTAGATAGCGCTGGTGAATTCACTCCAGGTCCCCAGCTCCTGCTCAACCTTGCCTCTTCCTCCCTTGCAGGGTCAATGATTGTATCTTGCGGGTGAATGAGGTTGACGTGTCAGAGGTTTCCCACAGTAAAGCGGTGGAGGCCCTCAAAGAAGCGGGCTCGATTGTGCGGCTGTATGTGCGGAGAAGGCGACCCATTTTGGAGACTGTCGTGGAAATCAAGCTTTTCAAGGGCCCGAAAGGTAATAAAACTGTAAAAGACTCATACTGAGGCACAAATGTCAAAGCTGTTTGTCTAAAATTTACTCTATAACCTACCTATTTACTCCATGACCTTTAAATCTCTGACCTGCATTGCTTACCCAGCACACTTGACACTCTGTGATAGTGGTTTTTCCAGATGGTTGAAGATACCAGAACTCTACACACACACTCATGTAAGGAGAGCTTTTATTTATGTAGGAAATACCATAACTAATAATAACTGCCACTTAATATTTTCTATGAAGTTTTAATTGACAGGCTTGTTATAACTTGGCCAGCATATTAATATTTTCTAATATTTCAGATGTACCTGGCAGATTTTTTCACATAACCAGATATTAATATAAGTAACAGAGATAATCTTTACCGGAACTGGAGAGATTGCTCAGTAGTTCAGAGCTTGCTGAGTTCAGTTCCCAGAACCCTTATCAGACTGCTTACAAGCACAGATTTCTCTGGCTCCAAGGGTTCTCACACCCTCTTCTGGCCTCCGTGCACACCTGCACACATATGCCGTTCACTCACACAGACATATACATGTAAAAAAAACTAAATCTCAAAACAACTTTCTTTACTGAGACTCAGTTATATTTCATAATGCAATTTCTTTTGATTTTGTATTATGTATTGTAGCCAATATGTGTTGTATTGCTCTTAGCTTGGAACAGACAAAATAAGTTAAGCTTATTTTTTTTAATGTTTATAGATGTTTTGGTGTTCTTGTGCTTGCACCAAGAAACTGATAAGCAGTGAGATTGAATTGTTATGTGAATTTCACTTAGAACACTGACATTAACACTACTTGAATAGTATTTCAGATGCTTCGGAAAAGTCTAATAATGATCTTAACACAATTAAAATAATATTTAGATTATGATTGGGTAATCATTAGACTCTTAATAAAGTATTTAATATCTAATGCTAAGTATGTGATTGAAAAAATAAGCATGTGATCTTCTCTGGGGAACAGTATTAAGTGGTATTTGCAGTCTTGGACACAAGAACCGGGCAAACTCATCAAGAGCCTAGTTCAGCCATTTACTGGTGTGATTACCTTCATTAAATCTATGTACTTAATGAAAGGAAACATTTTCTAAAGAACTTGCACATAGTAGGAAGAAGCACAGACCAAAGACCAGAGCATGTAGGTTGAAGCCCTCTCTGCCTGCACAAGTTGTTTGACTTGGGATAGAAAGATTTCAATTCCTTGGCCTTGATTTTCTCACCTACAGAACATAAATAAAAGCAAAACCTGTTCTTGGAGACGTTATGATGATTCATTGAGATAGTTCACATATTTAGAATAAATCCTGGTGCAAACATAGGAAATATTAGCTATGCATGCAAGTTATTTGAAGTATTTTTTTTTTTACTAAATATGGTAGCAGGATTTTAGCAATGTAATGAAAATAACTTAGAGGCTCCTCATGACTTAAGTGCAGGTGAGTTAGAACTTAAGTATGACTAGAGGTCTATCTACCCTATCCATTTACTAAAACCACAGTAGAACTTTGCCTTTTAAAGCCAAACAAATGGAACATTGATTTAATTCTATTAAAAATATATATTGTCTATATAAATAATATGTGTCTATTTATACAAGTCAGCTAAAAGCAATTATTCACCGGTTTCCTAAGCAGAGGCTAATTTAAGCCCTCAGGAAAATATTGCCATTCTTTTCCTGGCTTCCTGCTCTGAGTCAGTAGATGACCTCCAGCTGCTCAGCAAAACACTTAAAGGCTGCAGGGAGCCAATGCCCCCGATCGCCTTCATTTTCCCAGGAACACGTCTGTTGGATCTTTATTCTGACATTAGACCCCCTCCAGCTCTTTTACTTCAAGCTGAACCATTTTCTTCTCTGAGTCTGTCACGGGACACAAAAGCCTGGTGACGCGGAGGAGGGAAGCAATCAGTGAAGGCTAATTAACATGGTAGGCGGGAAGTAGCCCAAGGAACATGCGCAGTATATGGAGATGGTCTCCTGTGCCAAGGAAATCCTGGGAACCACTTCCTGTCCAGAAAGCTGGCTGTATGAAGCCGACTGGGGAGTGGGCTGAGTCAGTCGTACTTTTTGTACTGGGATCTTTCCGTACAGGTCTGATAGGGATTTGTGCCTCTCTGCAACACCTGTCGATTAACAAGGAAAGAAAGTCATTATTTGAATTCCAGATGCCTTTCCCAGTGTCTGAATTTCATGAAGTCTAGAATTAGAGTAACAGATAATTCGACTCTATACCGAATCTGGAGAGATGCTGCCTTCTTCACTTTAGTTCAGTATGCTGCAATTCTTCATTTTAGAATGACAGCCTTCCTGAAAGACATTTCCACCATGACTAATTTGTATCATGAAAACTCGAATGTAACATGAGGATAAAGATAAATCAGTCTCTTTCCTCAAAAGTTCTAATAGAAAAGATGACTCTAAAGTCAGCTTATTTAATGGTGTTTTCAAGGCAAAATGACATTGGTTCTGGGATAGAACTTGAGCCATGAGTTTAATGGAGAGGTAGGGTGGCTGTGTGATTTCTTAGCCAGAAGAGGCAAAACACTCCAGAAAACTGGAAACACTTCACCATTCCATGTGCATACGGTTCCCTCTCTGGTTCTCTTTGTCCAGAGAGTTGTCTGACAATATCCTAGTCAGTTAGATGTATTCAACAAAGTGTATTTAACATATGGCTATCTTGCTACATAGCAACTTGGCCCTTCAGTGATTTAACAAATGCTTATTAAATATTTCCCATGATATAACAGAGAGAGACAGGGATTCACAAAGAGGTATCTCTTGCTCTCAGGAAAATTATAGTCAGATAAGGAAAACATCAATAATATAAACTGGGAAAACTAAGAATGAATCTAAGATATTGAGGGAAAACAGATAAGATAATATGCCAAAGGAGACAAAGGCTACCCAAAGTAGCTATTGAATTTTAAGTTAAAATAGCCATATAGGAAGGTAGGAGAGCTTTTCAGGTACAAATGAAACCATGGCAACCAAAATCTAGGAAAGATCTTCATATAATCTAGTGGTCAAGTAGTAGGACAAACAATAGTATGAGTTCATATGGCTCGAGTAAATAGAAGCCAGATAATGCTTTGCTCTTTTAGTAATATTTAAGAGATGAAAAGTTTAAAATTATGTAAACTCGAGGAGAAATATTATAAAAATTTTAAGCATGGGATGGAAATGATAAGATCCATCTTGTTGGCTTGTTTGTTTGTTTCTAGTCATGGTTCCTCTGTACAGCTCTGGCTGTCCTGGAACTCACTCTGTAGACTAGGCTGGCCTTGAACTCAGAGATCTTCCTGCCTCTGCCTCCGGAGCCCTGGGATTAAAGGCGTATGCCACCGCCACCAGGCTTATTCATCACCTTTTGGAACTCCTGGCTGCTATAAAGAAAACAAACTGAATGAGAGAAGAGCCCAGTTAGACATGACTTGGAGAAGAAAATGGCATTGAGCTATGTTTTTGAAACATGTTAAATACACACAAATGAATACAGCTAATTGTTTAGAACAGCCATACCATCAGGCATCTATGTGGTCAAGTACTAGACAGGGAACTCCTTGAGCATGGAATGCTTCCCTTTCTCTGGGATGTTTTGCCCCTTCTGGTGAAGATGAATCACACGGCAACCCCTCCCATTTGTAAACTATATGTGGGTTGTTCTGCAGATTAGGAACCTTCTGGGAGCCCCCTGTGAATTTCTAATGAAATGTAAAAATGCCTTCGTCAACATGAAAAAATTCCTCTTATCTTATGGTTAGCGGTTTAGTTGTTGAAGGCATCAGGGGTATCTGGTGTCAGTAGTGGGTAAGCTTCTATAGGAAGTAATGACTAAGCAGATCTGTTTAGATTTGCCAAGAAATCAAAAATTAAAGACAGAAAATCTGAGAGTGTCGGGGGTGTTACAAGGAAAGATTTATAATGAAAGCCCTCTAGTGGCTTTCCTAGGATTCCTTTGTATAAATAAACCAAAGAAGTCTGTCATTAAATACACATCAAGATCATTGGTCAGTGTGGCCCAATCTAAACAGTTTTTAAGCTTTATAAGAAGTTATGCTTCTCATTTGGTTATGACAGGCTAAATAAGACCATTTTCATGTATGTGCACAATATCATATATGTGCATAATATGCTTTGGGCAAATCCCATTTCCTTCCTTACCCCTTTCCTTCCTTACCCCTTTCCTTCCTTACCCCTTAGATTTGTCTTCTTTGATCTCATCAACAGTTTTTTTTCTATTTTCGTGTGTGTGTGTGTGTGTGTGTGTGTGTGTGTGTGTGTGTGTGACTTTATGTGTCTACATAAAGCCTAGGACTCAAAAATGAAAGAAAACATGATGCTTGGCTCTTTCCAGTTCTACCCGTGTTTCTGCAAATGACATGACTTTGCTCGTATGTATAATTTCCTTTATCCATTTATATCTTGGTAAACCCATATGTAGAGTCCCTAACTTGTTACTTTGAATAGTACTTCAGTGAACACTGATGTATGTGCAAGTGTCCCTGATGTGTTGAGTTGAAATCCTTTGACTAAACATTATGAGCTTTGGAGCTGGATCACATGATAGGTCTGTTTTTGTTGTTGTTGTTATTTTTGAGGAACCTGATGGTTTTTATTAATTACTCTTGTGAAAGAATCCCTTAGGGCCTAGTAAGAAAAAAATTGAATATGTCAATGTTGGAATTTTATTGATATATCTCTTTTATGATATGGATTTATTTTAGACAATTATTAACAAAAACTTATTAATTTAAGTATAAGCACATCTATCTACTAAAGAATATCTGTATTTTTATACCATTGTTTATATAAGTTTGTGCATGGTGGGTATGTGTTCCAGGCGTGTCTCTATCTGCGTGGTGTGTATAAGTGTGCACATGATAAGTGTATGTGTTCCAGGCATGTCTCTATGTGTATGGTATGTATAAGTGTGTGCATGAGATGGGTGTATGTGTTCAGGACATGTCTCTATGTGCATGGTGTGTGTAAGTATACACATGATGGGTGTATGTGTTCAGGACATGTCTCTATGTGC
>NC_022023.1:7914905-7923422 GCF_000317375.1 Microtus ochrogaster
TGGGTTCTAGGGTTCCAGACTCAGGTCCTTCTGCCCAAAAACCAGGTGCTTTACTGACTAAGCTGTGTTCCCAATCCTAGAAACGATCTTAAACATAACCTATTTTTATATCTTTACAAATGCCACCTTTTTCTACAGTTACTGAGTTGCGTGTGAGGGCAAACTGAAAATGCTGTGACATTTGGAGACTGTTGTACAAGAAATAATTATAACTGCATAAATCTCGCATGTTGCCTGATAGTGCGCTGGCTATAAAACCAACTTCTTCCTTTAATAGAGTTTTTCTGTAGCAAAAAAAAAAAAAATATAGTGTTCTGTCGTGACAGATTTGTCATGAAGCGTGGTTAAATATCACCAGGGTGTGCAAAACTAACACGTATACCAGGCTCTGCACTTGCTGGGCGTCTGACTGAAATGCCTTTTGCCAGTTTTCTCATTTTTCAGAACAACTAATCTGGTCTGACTCTGCTCTCGGCCCCTCTTGTCTTTCTCTTTGAAACCAATGTGGCCAAAATGACCTATCCCAGCATGGAAATTTTTGAAATTGTTCACTTTTTGAATTTGATTATCTTTATAACTTGATTTTTTTTTTAGAGTAGAGGCCAAGAGTTTTCTGTCTTCAGCACACAGTACATGCACCACAAATGAAGATTTGAATTGAAAATTAAATAGTGTCCTTAATCCTAGCACAGAGACTGCAGGCATTACAATTCCTTTCCTTCTCTCTCCCTGTTGCTCCACTGGCAATACTGCATAACAGGATGACCTGATTGTTAACCTAATTTGAGTGTGGAGGCTGGAAAGGTTTGGAGTGGTCCATAACTCAGTTGCTTATGGCCAGTTCACCACATCACCAGGAGAAACCAAGCACAAAGGTTGTCTGCTGGTTTGGTTGCTTGAAGCTGCCATTTATGGCAAGGAATGATACGATACATTCTTTCCATTTCTTGCTGTGGGCTAAACGAAAAGGTACCTTTATGTGCAAATGTGTCGCAGCCCTATTTACTTTCTCCAGATTGTGTTCTGGGCTCTGAGATCTCAGTGGTAGGTGGACATGTTTTTCTGTGAAGGACCATTCTGAACAATGGTTTGACTATTAGTAAGCACAAATGGCAATTTTAACTTTGGCATGAGGTCTCAAAGCACTGTATTTTTCCTTTAGTGCTATTCCTTTGAATGTCTTTGAATTAAAATTATTCCCTTGATAATAAGGGGATCTGCTTAAGTGCATATAAAATGAAAAGCTTTATTGGTATTAAATACAGAGAATATAGAAGAAAAGGCCGAACTAGGTGTTAAGCCAGGGAAACATTATTCTCAGGAATAAATATGGCTAAATTGCCGCTTCCCACCATCGAGAAGCATTTTCTTCATAGCTGAGGAGCTGATAGCACGTGATGAGTTCACCCTGTTTGCTGACTTCGTTGGATTTCTCCCGTAAGTGCACTGTTAATTTCTGATAACGTCCACATCTAAGGTAAGCGCTTGCAGACTGAGTAGTTTCTCTAAGTTAATATTCCATCTCAGATCAAGAGAAGATATGTAAACAAGTTCTCTCCTGGGGACTCAGCACAAACGATTTTCGCATGAAAAACTAAACTATAAATATTGCTCTGTAATCCCCACTGTTCTGTTCATTTTACCGTTATGGGAGAGCAAGCCATTCGATTGAATTCGCTAATTTCATTCAGAAATTAAAGGCTGATGTCACTGCTCCCACTCTGCCTGTGAAGCTAACCCCATCATCCTTTCCCTCATATTAAAGCTAGGCCCATATGATCAAAGGGTAGCTATTTAACATCGAAATGCAAAGGTTGAAAATACACTGCTCAAGACTGACGTGGAAATTTTTTTTACCTTAAAATTTTAAGATTCGCACAGTGAATCTTTAAATGACTGTGAATAATTTTTTATTTTTTTATTGATTTTTATTGAGCTCTACGTTTTTCTCTGCTCCCCTCCCTGCCTGTGAATATTGACAAAGTCAAATGTATTCCTTATCACATGTTTAATGTTTTAGAAGAAAGGTTGTTGCCATGGGAAACCCTACAACAATAAATCTCTTCTGCCTTAAGTCATTGTCGCTAATATGCTTCATTGCCAATCTTAGACTGAGAAAGCTTACAGTGTAAATCCCTGTATTACATCACTATCGAATGGACATTTCAGAACATCTGCGCCTATGTATCGATGCCCAGCAAAAATAGATGTTCTTCATGTAAAACTCATATACGGAAAATAATCAGACATTTTCTCAATAAATATTTTATTTCAAAACCACCTGCTACATCTACTAGCTCAGCTCTAAATGCTAAATCAAATTCCAATGTAGGCATCATTTATGAAGCTAATTCTGTTGTGGCTAGATACCTTGAGAACAGGATATATGTAATGAGATTGTTCTTAGCCCTGGGAGGAAAATGAACATACAGTTTTTAAGCTTAGCAGATGCTACAGGTTGTCTAACTTAGGAAATGTCAAAAAAAAAAAAAAAGTCCAAGGAAAGGCAAAGATTTACACAGTAAAAGGTGCCTTAGGCAAGGTGTGAACTAATCAGTACTAACTGAAAAGGGAAACTATTAAAAATACTGGGGAACACTAGGCAGGGTGGTTAGAAGGCTGAGGCAGAAGGATCGCAAACTCTAGACCAGCCTAATCTATGTTATGTATAGAACTTTTTTTTTTTTCAAAATTAAGCTAAACTAAACCAGAAAGAAAGAAGAAAGGAAGAGAAAATTCAGAGTGGCACTGGAATCGAGAGACATTTTTCCGAATGAACCATGGAAGTGTGTGTGTGTGTGTGTGTGTGTGTGTGTGTGTGTTTGTCAAGTACAGAGTCTTGATCTTATGAAGAAAAAAGCTCAGTAGTTGCTTCTCGGTGGCCTATATGGTTCTTTGAATTTTCATGAGTAGCTTTATCAAACAAGAAAATTAAACATTTGTATTTCCATTCAATGAACAGAATGTGGCATTAAAGGTGGTTTTTTGTTTGTTTGTTTGGTTGGTTTTTGTTTTGGTTTATTTTGTTTTGTTTTTGTTTGTTTGTTTGTTTGTTTGTTTTTGGTTTTTCAAGTCAGGGTTTATCTGGGCAGCTTTGGTGCCTGTCCTTTAACTAGCCCTTGTAGACCAGTTTACCCTCAAACTCACAGAGATCCGCCTGCCTCTGTCTCCTGAGTGCTGGGGTTAAAGGTGTGCCACCACTGCCCTGTGGCATTAAAGGTTTTAAAGAAATATTTCTGAAGTACAGGAGTTCTCAGGTGTCAATATTCTAATCCATCCAAATATACACATTCACTAAAATATTTGAGTTTTAATTGAGCATATTCTGAAGAAAGACTAAAAGCCTTTGACACATACACAGGATGCCCCCAGGAGGGCCGGAACTCATACTAGAATACAGAAAATGCATGTGTACATTGACAGTTACAATGCAGCCACATGATCATGCATAGACTTTTTTTTATTTATTATGTAGACAATATTCTGTCTGTGTGTATGTCTGCATGCCAGAAGAGGGCACCAGACCTCATTCCAGATGGTTGTGAGCCACCATGTGGTTGCCGGGAATTGAACTCAGGACCTTTGGAAGAGCAGGCAATGCTCTTAACCACTGAGCCATCTCTCCAGCCCCTCATGCATAGACTTTTACAAAGTAACCTCGACCAAGAGTTCAACAGCTTTATCTGGTGAAAAATAGCAGGCAGGAGCTGTCTGATACTGGTGGCAGCCATTCCTTTGAGCCATCTTCCTCCACTCTAATAATTCAGCTGAAACCTGGGATTCCTTGAAAACTGTACAGTAACTATTTCTTGGCTCTTTCACTACAACAGACAAACTCTTCATGTGACAGACACTGGTAGGTCACTGCCGATGATACTCACCGGCCTCGTTTATAATGATGTAGTAGATGGAATCTCGATGCATTGTTATGTTAAGACTATTGAACTGGTTGTGTCCTATTCACTTTCTTATCCAGAGATCCCTTTAAGTGCCTGTTCTGAACATTTTCTCTACTATGAATGTAAAAAATAAAAAGCATATTCAAGAGACTACATCAGGAAATAAAATGTCTTTACAACAAAAAACATTCAGAAAGTTTGGCAAGGAATGAATTAATATTTGTAAATCAATAGCACATAAATATATACAAGTGTATACACACGGTAAAAAATTGAAAGGATAGAAGAGAAGAAAACATCTCTTTTATAATGTCAACAGAAAAAGGATAATCCCTTAAAAATACTGTTGGAAAACTTGAGATATCTACGAGAAAACAACATTCATATGATGTTAAGTATTAAACAAAATAAGAGACGTGAGAGCAACATTGTAAAGTACCAATTTCATGAGTCTGATTAGTTACCAAAAGACCAGTTGTGTTAAAGGCTGAGGAGATGGCTTGAGCAATAAAGTGCTTGCCATGCAAACAGAGGAATTAATTTTGGATCCCTGGAACCCACGTGATAAGCTGGATATAGTGACATGTATCTGTGATCGTAGTACTGGGGACATAGAATTAGGATGATTTCCAGTGTCCCCTAGCCAGCTACTCTTGATGAGTGAGTGAGTTCCAAGTTCTGCGAGAAACCCTACGTCAAAAAAATAATAATAACAATATGGAGAGGAATAGAAGAAGGCGCTTGACACGGCTTTCTGAGAGCAAAATGAGGCTGTTAAGTTGAAAGTGCTCCATTATCTTGGATAACGATACTAAAATATCTTCAGATTTTTTCATGCTTTAATCTTGTGGTTTCCTAGACTTACTTCTGAGAATCTGTCCTATGGTGTGCCTGTAGGTAAAGCGACAGTCCACTTCACCAGTGTTTGTAGTAGAAAAACAGCATCAGGAATAAAAAATGGCTACAAGAATCTCAAAGTATCTGTAATGCATTCTGTTCAGCTTTAAAAATGAATGTCTAAGATTAATGTATTAAATGAATACTTAATAACTAAATGACTGAAATAAATGTATTGAAATGAAACAAAAACCTGTATGTTATTAAATTATATACAGTGCATTATGTTAGCAATTTGCATAATATTCAATAACTTACATAAAAGTAAATGAATACAAGCAACATGCATATTTATACATAGAATATACATAGAAAAGTAATTGCTAATAAGGATATTCCCAGAGAGGAAGCAATGTGCACAATAACCTTTTTAAAAAAAATTTATTCTTTATATCTTTGGAATTTTCTGATTACATATACACATAACTTATTATAAAAAACTAATTCTTAAAGAAAACATTCAAATTATTAAAATGAGAAGACCAATAAAGCAGCTGCCTAGCATTGGGAGGCTTTATATATTCGAGCCTCAGTACCTAAAGGCAAATGAGAAGTCACTAAAAACAAAACAGACTTGACAGTAGCGATCCCATTAAAAAGTAATTCACAGGAAAATACTAAAAGATCATCATTTCTTCTGGGAAAGGAGTTGAAAACTATAATCTACAATGAACAATGAAATCATAATCAGCTGTAAGAAGAAAGTTGGCACCAACATTTATAAAAACCAAAAAATGTTTCTTAAAAGAAAAGTGGAAATAGTGTTCCTACATATATAGGCCATATGTTTCGCAAAAGAAATGCTAGATGGATTTCAGCCTGTTTCACTCAGCAAATACCTACTGGATTGTATCTGCCCCCAGGAGCCAGAAAACGTACTAAGGACAGGACAAACACAACGACACCATTCTCTGTCTTTCTGTGTCCAGGGTGTCATTATGAGTATTTAAGTGTATAATCTTTGTCCAGGATGTCATTATGAGTATTTAAGTGTATAACCTTTCAGTGAAACTCTTACAGGATGATTTTTCAAACTTAAACCAGTATGCTACTTAAACAGCCTGAACAACCTGTTAACCAAAAGATGGCCAATGCCACAATTCTCCTTGGCATTCAAATCTGAGACTTCTGTCATGGTTTTTGTCTTCAGAAACTTCCACTGATTTTCTTCTTTGACAGGCTTTTCTCATGCAAGTGTTTCCTCTTTTTTGTTTGAAGCAGCAGTGTGCAGGAAGATCTTTCAGAAAGTTGTTTTACAACAAAATGCACAGGATTTTCAAAGTGTCTTTCCCTGTTTGCCAACTAAAAAGGATAGTTCTCTTATTTACTTAACAGGAAGCTAGCATATTGAGGTTCTGCATTCTCATTAACTAATGAAAGGTTATCCTGTTACATGAGCCCTTCCACTGCTTAAAAAAGTCTGCAGTATATTAGTTGGCTCAGTCCCTCATTACTGCAATTTGCAACTTGTAAAACTTTTAAAGTTTCTCTTGAAACTCTTGAGAAAAATCTTAAGATCCTCCTGGAACCTGTTGGCCACCCACCTAACCTAGTTGGTGACTTATAGTCACAATGAACAATTTGCTCTCAACCAAAATGATGGCTCCCGGGGAATGGCATCCAAGCTTGGCTTCTGGCCTCCAGAAACAACTTCAAACACATGCATCTGCATACACACACACACACACACACACACACACACACACACACACACACGTGTACGTATGTACCAGAGATAGAGGAGAATGAAAGGAGGCATAGGGAGGGAGAGATCAGTAATGGGTTTAGATGCATGCCTGATGCGTGGTGGAGTATTGAATCCACCAGAGAATTTTTTAAAGTGCAATTTGGAGCATCTGACTTACTTATCCTACCTTGATACTCAAGTCCTAGAAACGTCCTTTGATTTTCATCGAGGATGTCTCCTGTTTTTTTCAAGGAAGAAGCCGTTTTGCTTTTTCCAGTAATGTACTCTCAAGATTGAACTGTGAGGATATGGGAACAAATGAGAAAGAGGGGGCAGGGAGTTTGGAGCTTTTTCAAACACTTTTATAACCTTTAAAACAGAGTTCCCCAAGACACTCTTGTCCCCTTATTGCTCTGAGTGCCTCTTTTCCTAGACTCTTTAAAAGCCATCCCAATGCTATCTCCTGCCTTAGTCTACTTTCTATTGCTTTAATAAAGTCCTTAAGACTGCCTATTATTTGGAGTAACCTCTCTGAAGGGTTATTATAGATTCATTCTACCCAGAGTTCTGCGAGTGAAGAGCATGGTACCAGCATCTGCTCAGTTCTGACTTAAGGCATCAAGGTACGTGACATCATGGTGTAAGCACCAGTGACCCACCAGTGGTTCTTCCGAAGGATGTTTAGGAAGGTACCAGATTGTGTTATGATAACCTATCCTAAAGAGAAAACAATCCAATCCCAAGAGATCTATATTAATCCTTCCATAGAATGGTATCTACAATCTAATCCTCTTCTACGAGGCTCCACCTCTTAAAGGTCTAGCATCACCACACCGTGGACTTCATTTGCAGCGTATGAACTTCTCAAGACACCTTCAAATCATACAAATTATCCATTATATATAATCATCATAGCATTAATAGATAATTTAATATTAACAGATAGAGAACACAACTCTCAATTTTACCTTCCAATTAATTCTTCCCAGAGTCTTTCCTAGGTCATTAAATAATTCCCAGTTCTTTAAGCCAAACATGCATGCTAGCCCTGATTTTGCCTGCTCATGTATCTACTTCACTAGTGTCTTAGTTTGAGTTTTTAATGTTGTGGAAAAAAAACACCACGACCATGACAACTCTTACAAAGTAAAACATTGAATTGGGGTGGCTCACTTACAGTTTCAGAGGCTCAGTCCATTATTATTATGATGGGGATCATGGCAGCATGCAGGCAGATGTGGTGCTGGAGCCGAGAGTGCTACACCTTGCAGGCAACAGGAAGTCACACTGAGAGAAGCTTGAGTAAAAGAGACCTCAAAGCCGGCCCGCACAGTGACACACTTCTTCCAACAAGGCCCTGCCTACTTCAACAAAGCCGTACTTCTGAATAGTGCCACTCCCTTTGGGAGCCATTTTCTTTCAAGCCTCTACAATGAGCAAATGCTCTCAGTCCTGTTTATTAACCCAGTTCTCACTGAAAATGCAAATCACTGTGTCTTCTCTCACCCACATCAGCAAAGTCATGCTTAGCCTCTCATCATTTTGTTCCTTCTGCGATGCACTTGTACAATAACCAGAGCAACTTTCAAATATAAATCAATTATATCAGCCCTTGGTATCAGCAATTCACCAGTGTGCCTCTTGCTCAATCAAACTCTCCAGACTTACTATAGTTTACAATCCTCCTGGTACCATCTTGTCTCCATCTCTTTTCAGCTTCTTCTTTTACATGATGCTTCCAACATCCTGGCCATCTCCCTGTCACTCCCAAGTCCTAAACATCTTCCAGCCTAGGGTTTTGTTTGTTTGTTTTTTTTTTTGTACTTGCTTGGTTTTTTTTTCTACCTAGAACACTTTTGCATATGCTTTTTCTTTCTTGTGTCTATTTGAGGCATTAATTTCCCTCCTTACATACATTGCTACTACGCATTGAGTCGAAGAGTCATTTGTCTGCCTTAAATCTGTGTACCAAATAGGTAGAAAAGTTACTTTGTTTACCAGTGTACCTGAAGCACCTGTAACAAGTGTCACAGA
>NC_022023.1:7923522-7933782 GCF_000317375.1 Microtus ochrogaster
AGTCATTTGTCTGCCTTAAATCTGTGTACCAAATAGGTAGAAAAATTACTTTGTTTACCAGTGTACCTGAAGCACCTGTAACAAGTGTCACAGAGTAATCACTCTGTGCCCATTTGCTAAATAAATGGCAAAAATCAAGCACTGTAAGGGAAAAAGATCCCAGGGGTACAGAGAAGTAGGAATTGGGAAGCAGACTTCAGTGAAACAGAAAGTTGCCAGATGCTGCCATGCAGTAAGTTCCCTATAGGGAAGCGCCACTCTAGGGTTTTTATTTATTTTTTAAAAAAAGAACAAACTATCTTTTTTTCATTTTACACACCAATCCCAGCTCCCACTCCCTCCTTCTTCCCATTCCCTCTACTTTCCTCCCCCCACCCACCCCCTATCCACTTCTCAGAAAGGATAAGGCACATTGTTTGGGGAAGGTCCGAGGGCCTCCTTACTACATCTAGGCTGAACAAGGTATCCATCCAAAGAGAATAGGTTCCAAAAACCAACTACAAGCTAGCTTTCACTTATGAGTGAGAACATAGCATGTTTATCTTTCTGGGTTTAGGTCATCTCATTCAGGACTTTTTTTTTCTTGTTCCATCTATTTGCATGCAAATTTCAAGATGTCATTGTTTTTTGTTTGTTTGTTTGTTTTTACCTCTGAGTAGTACTTCATTACATAATTGTACCACATTGGGTTTTTATTTATTCTTCGGTAGAGGGGCATCTAGGTTGTTTCCAGGTTCTGGCTATTACAAACAATGCTGCTACGAACATAGTTGAACAATTGTCCTTGTTCCTGGGTCAGAGTCCTGTGAGGCAGAAAATGAACACATTATGATTAGTGAGCCAATGCAGTGTGATGTAATTCAATCAAGTAAGGTAAGATGAAGACAAAGTCGTAAAAGGTAAATCTGTAAAGCACTATGCAGGAAAGCCTAGGCGGCCAGATACCCCTGACCTTGGGTCTGTGAGGAGACTCTGATTTCTGGATTGCATCAATCCCCAGCCTCACTTGTTGCTTTGGTCTTTATGTGTTGCAGCCCAGTCTGTGATGGGCATGAAGGAAATACAGATATTCTTTCCCTTAAAAAGTCTTAAATCAGGAAGTTTCCCCAATATTCATTTCTCTTTCGGCCTAAATTAGATTGAGGGAAGAGTTTCTGTGTCTAGGGTTTTGCTCAGTAAACAGTCCTTTGGAAGATTATTACAGTATCACATCCTCTAAACTTGAGGGGAAATTAACCTTCTTTTTCCTATCAGGGAGTGAGAACAGAAATGTAACTCAATTCTAAGATGTTTTCTTGTTAAGTTTTTCATCTGTTTGCTAAGTAGGACAATCCATTGATTCTTACCAAATGAATTTGGAAAAACTATGTGGTACCAACCCCTTCCCCTGGCAACACTACTCCTACCATACCTTGATTGTGAATTAGAGAAAATTTGAGGAATTATTACAAAACAGGAAAATATTCTGTAATATTGGATTTAGCCCTACTTAATAAAAATGAAGAGATAAGAAGAAAAAAATCATGACCTCTTTTACTGTGGTAGAAGAGCATTCTGAGTACCCAATCAAGAAGAAGGTCACACAAGGTACATGGCAGACAAGAGAAGTCATTCCTGCCTTAGAGAAAAGGAGCTTGACCCGAGTCTCCAAAGGCTAGCAGATGTTTTCCAGAAATAGGAAGTAGTTTTGATGTAAGTTGGCCAGACATGGCCTGTGCATGAAGAAAGCTTTAATAGGCAAGCAATATATGTAGACAAAAGTAGTACATTCCAAACTTACGTCTTTAAGGGGCTGAGCCTCCATCATCTGAGTTAATGCTAAAACTTTGTCAGGTGATATTTTTTCACATGTATCTACATTTTGGCATTGGACTCTGAAAGGGATGTGAATAAATAATTCTATCACTCATTCATTTTCTAAAGACTATTTCATAGTGAGGTCAATATTATAGTTTCTGCTTGAGATGAATGCAATAGAGCAGCCATGTTGGGTTCTGGTTTTATTATTGTTTTATTATTATTTATTATTGTTCCTGGACTCTACAGTGAGCAATTGTAGCATTCAAAATTCATATTAATTACTTAATTCTGACTACTTTAAAGCTATTTATCCATGAATATGGGAACTTGTGAAAGATAATATATTTAAGTAAAACATAATTCTATCTTGTGTTTTATAAGTTTGAGTGAAATATATCATCTGAGATATTAATTTTTGTAACTAAAATTTGAAATAAAGGCTTGTGTTTTGTGTTAGTTTTTATCTGTCATTGTCACAAAAAAATAAAGGCAGGTAAAATTAAAGCACTATGTTTATTTTGGGTCTCACTCTCAAGAGATACACCAAGCCTACTTGGCCCCAACACCTCTGGCAAGGTGGAATATCATAATGGGAAATTGATACTGCAACAAAGCTGCTCACCTCACAGTGGCCTGGAGGAGTATAGGGAGACTATCTGGAGATAAGATATGTCCTTCAAAGATGAGATTTACATCATTCACCTATGGTCTACAACCTAGGAGGTCATTCCACTGTTAAATCTTCCATAGGTCAATCCATGTATGATGAGATTAGCGCATTCATGATCCACTCACGTCTCAATAGCACTACCGGTTGGAGATTAACACAGGAATCCATGCAGGACCTCCCACATCTAAACTACGACAGTGACATCTGTTGCTAGCATCACCATCAAGATACAATTTGGCAATGGCACTTTAAGCTTGTTTTACCCTGAAGGGAAAACAGTGGTGAGTGCCTGTAGGTCCAGACACATAAAACATGAGAAAATATATGTAGGCTTTAGTTTTTGCGTGGAGCTTAACTACAATAGCAAGAATGTTGTCACTGGTACTTCACTGATAGTCAACTGTTCTCGGTACATATTTGCTTGTATTTTTCAAATCAGAATCATGTATTTAAACTTTTTAAAAATATGCTCTGGGGATTAAGTGGGTCTGAATCATTTTCCATATCTTTTTGTTATTCAAGTTATATCACTCTGAAGCGCTGTGAGGGGGGATTTTGAACGTCCCCTTTGAGGCTCCCCGTTGAGCTTCAGCTTTTGCTAACTTAGTGAGCAGAGTTAAGTACTGGCTGATTGATAAGAGTGAACGTGAGAGCCAATGGCTGAATGTTACAGGCAGCAGCAGCAGCAGTCACTTACTATGGAGCACGGTTCTTGCCTGTCTTTATAGTAGACAAGTCACTAAACTAGAGTCCGCAAGGGTAGAGCCATGGTTTGCTTGGATATATTGGTTCCTGTACTCCACATGTTCCCATACCCACGGATTAATGCTGCTTTCAAATTTACATGTTTTACTGAAAAATAGGATGATGCTTACCTTTTTTTTCCCACTAGAAATTAAGAAACAAACAGCTCAAAGAGTGAAGTGAACAGGAAGGGTAGATGTCCTAACACCTCCTGTGGAGAATCTGAGCGTGGTTCAGAATCACCAAGACATAGAAAAGAGCTTCTGGAATTTGACCTAATAAAAGTTTAACCAAACAGAAAGTGTCTATTGAAAGCACGTGTTTACAAACCCAAGCGCTCCTTCTTCAGACGCACAATATTGTGTCATTAAGATGGGAGGTAAAGGGCCCGGCTCTCCCTCAGCTTTGTTGGGCGATATATGCTAGAACAGCCTCCACGGGACTCATTCCAGATGCTTCTATCATTTCCTCCCTCTCCATCTTCCTTTCCAGGGCCCCCTCTGCCAGCATACCACCAGGTATCTATGCAGTTCACTCACCAAATCCGTCTCCTTGCTGCAGTTTCTCCTGAGAAGAAAGCCTTAGGTTTATAAACTAGAAAATAAATCTACTCTTAACTACTTCTTTTCATTTTGTTTTTTTCTCTCCTAACTCAGGCCTTTCGTAACCCGTTGGTGGGTCTCCCGCTCATTTTCAGAATTAGAGCACTCTGCTTACCTAGAAGCCTGTTTGGCAACCAAAACCAAAAGCTGACTCACCTGCTGATCAACACCTGGAGAGTCATAAAAAATGGCAGCCAGATCCCTTGAGCAGTCAGTTTATTTGAAGGTTTTTGCTGCTGGGCTGCCAGGCTGTGTCTTTTCTGGTGGTTCTTGACTGGGTTCAAGATAAAAACCTTTCATTTGACTTGTGCTTCTAAAATTATTAACCCTGGTTCAGAAAATTAAGATTTTTTTTTTTTTTTGCCCCTGTGGAAGGATTTGGAACACAACACTACTTTGTGCCTTACAATTGCTAAGCTTTCCTCTGGAAGAATAAGCATGCATGTGATTGAAAGTCCGTGTTGTATCATCAGACAACCCTGGGTTCAAACCCTGACTGTTTCTGCTTGCTGATTTAAGAGAGTCAGGTGAAACCTTTCAATGTTATTAAATCTTAGTTTGTAAGAGAGACAGCAGAAACTATAGCATTCATAGATTTATTATGAAAATTAAATGGCACTTCAAGAAATTAAAAATGGAGAGACCATTTTTGAAAGAAAGTTAAATGATACAATTGTTACTCAATGTCCATCTGTATTATGATTATTACCAAACAATGAAATGACTTGGGCCTTTGAATGTGGCCATCTGAGAAAATCTTATAATGGGTTTCCTTTTTTAAATGTTCAAGACAAATCATTGTTAGGAAGCTCTCTGTTTAACTTTTTCCTCTATTGGGAATTGAACCCATGGACTTGAACATTCTAGGTGTATACTCTACCACTAAGCTGCAGCTCCATTCTGCTGGGTTTTTTTTTTTTTTCTTGCTCATCTGGTGTTGTAAAGCATCTTGATTAATTTTCAGAATTTTGTATACCTTTCGCGTGGAAGAAGAAACCCATTCGATCTTCTAATCTTTACTCCCACTTTCCATATACTTTAAACAAATATAATTAAATGAAAAGTAAAGTCAGCATTTTAATTTCCCCACTGCTCACATCCTGTGGGGCCTTTGATTCTTCAGACAATTTCATTTTAAAGATGAAGAAGCTGCCCGTTCACATAGCAGCCCCTGCTTCCAATCTCCAGTGATCTCAGATCCCAAGAAGCAGATTATTTATTGTTTCTTAGAGAATTCCATTAGCAGTTGGCCACTGCCTTCTAAAACTTGCTTGTCCAGCAACTATCTTTAGTCTAAATGTATTTTTACAAATTACATTGGGCCGTCTGCTTGCTACCACCCACATTCTCCATCAGAAAAATAAAGTCTTCCTGGTGTTAAGTGCTGAGTTGATTCCTTTTTTTTCTGATTTTTCATTTTCTAAGTCATTATTTCAACAAGGATGGTCATCCTCATGTTAAAAGACACTCTGCTTTTGCTGGGAAGTCAGAAGGCAGAGCAGAGGGATGTCTGACTTGCTACCATTCTTTGTTTCCTGTAGAGGGAAAGTAGGGACAAGGCACTCCTGCGCAGGCTCGCAGCTGAGTCCTTCAGTTGGCCTGTCCTGTGGCCCAGGGCTACTTCTCTCCAGCAGAGAACCCTGCTATTTTTCAAAGACTCGTGGACAACAATCCTTCCTGCAGTTCTGCTTGCCAAGCATATTTTGCGGGGCGAAAGTCAGACTAAAGGCTGTGAAGTCAGGGTGCATTTTATTATGTTGCTCTCCTGCCACATTTTTTTTATGAACAGACGAACAAATACTGAACACTGTTGCTGCCCAGTGGGTATGCTCCATTTGGGTCTGCCATTTTGATTTGGGTCAGACAAAAGGATGCCTTGGAATACTTTAAACAAGCTTTTCCTGTGACTATTGCTGTTTTCTGACAAATATCTGTAATCAGACAGAGTGGGTCCATGTAAAATGGTAGCAAATCTTGAAAGGACATTGTTTACCTGGTGCCTATATTCAAGGCCAACTTTGTTTGCTTGTGTGCATAATGCAAATAACATTGAGATAAAAGTGAAATCATGTGTTTATAGCTTTTGAAGACATGTGACCCGATACTGAGTTTATTTGCCTAAATTGAGCCTGGGATGTGACTTAGGTCAGTTTGCCTAGGCTGGGCGATGAGATCCTGAGGATGTTCAATCCCAAGGATGGTACACACACCACACAGGCACATGCGTGCGCACACACATGTACAAGTACATGTCCTCACACTCTCCCCAATAGTTGCTGCCTATTTTGGAGGGTACTTGAATGACACTAGTTTCTTTTTTGACTGTAATCTCACCTGAAGGCGCTGTCAGGGACTCCCTAGTTGTAGGCAATTAATGTTGGTGGGAGTATTTAGGGAGGAATGTCCCACTGTGACAACAGCATAGCCGGACTCAGCTGCTTTGTAAGAATAGGTGGAAGCATGAACTTCTTTCTCTCTTCCTTTCTTTCTTTCCTTCTTTCTTTTCATTCTTTCTTAAACTCTCTTTTCTTAATTTACTCTTTGTGTCTTTCATGCATCCTCATCCCACCCATCTGACATCCCCTCGCATCCACCCTCTGCCCCTGCAACCCCCCCCCCTTCACAAAATAAAACAAAATAAACTTTAAGTTAAAAATGGTGGGGGAGAGAACGAGAAAATCTGGTCATGGAAGCTGCAGCGTGACACAGACTCTCTGTGTCGCGCAGTAAACCCCTTTATCCATACATCCTTACATGGGGGCGTTCATCACACGGAATCATCGGTCTGATTGAAGGCCCTTGGTCTCTGCTGCACTATCAATACTGGGTCCTCACTGGGACACTTCCTGGACATCCCATTGCTGTCCTGTGTTGCGGAGATCCTATAGCCATGGGTCCGGAGGACCGCATCCCATCCGTACCTCGCCTGTTCTCCAGCAGACCACAGATGGAGTGTGTGTTGGAGCGGGCCAACACTTAATCCTGATTCTGGGTCTGGGTAGTTTCAGGGTCGGTCCGTCCACCAGCTCTCCCCTATCTTCACCACCAGGGTGAGTTCATTGCCCTGGCTAGCTCACCCCTTGCAGCCATGAGGGAGGGGCGGGGCCAGTCCTCCCTCACAGAACTCAATTCACTTCCTCAGGGTCTCTTATTTCACACCTACACCTTCAGAACCAGATCTACTGGATTTTCCAGGCGAGGCCATCCTCCTGAGCGCTGCATCTGGTGGGGGAGCAGGGACAGCTCTCCTGCTCCTTTGACCTCAGCACCAGCTCTCCTGCCTGAGGTGGGGGTGGGGTGTCTCTTCCCTGCCCATCCAGTCACATTACAGATGAATAATGGAGACAACTTTCCCCCCTGCCTCAAGCATTGATGGTGGAGATTGGGGAGGTGGGGCAGACTCTCTCCCTGGCCAAGAGGCATGAACTTCTGAACAGGAAAGACTTAGCTCAACAGATACAACTAGCTTTTCATTTGCAGCGTGGTAGATTGAAAATAGTACCAGGTGTCAGACTAGGGCTCATTGCAGGATATGACACTTATTTATAGATATCCGCAAAAACAGAAATTCTTGCTTAGGTAAAGTGGAGTTTTTCAGTGTAAGAAGAAGCCTGTAAAGTGATTTGGTGCAAACATACCTGACACATTAGATACATACAGGACACTTCTTACATGAGCCCTAGAATTGAGTAATCAATTTTTACTGTCCTTTCCTGTTTGTCCTAATACTTTTGACACATTTGCTAATTTGGGGCACTTAGTTTGCAATTTTCCAAGGCAAATTGTTTGCAGAGAAAGTGTGGAGGCCCAGTACTCTTGTTAGTAGGGGCACTCGAGGCAGGGTCTCACTGAGAAGCCACCATCTAATTGCTTGGGTAATGGGTTATAGCACTTTATTGAAAAATGTAACCAACAGATGCCCACATGATCTTTTACTGGCAGTGATAGTTGGCTTTGTGTGTTGTCCTGAGCGAGCTGAATTTACTGTGAGGGGCTGTGCAGTTACAACACAACTGCCCTTGCCCCTAAGGCATCAAAGACAAATGCTGAAAATGGAATAAAGAAAAATAGCCAAGTGGTACGGTTGCAGAAATAACTCTATGACTTCAAAACATTAAAAATAAAACTGATTTCCTTGTGAGCCTGTCCTGGAGAGTAATTTCATCTTTCTGCATTGCCTTTTGGATGATTTTATTTCTAGTTCTGAGGGACAGAAGCCTGTGAATGCAGAAGACTTGTTTTTTTTCGACAATCAGATATGGATTATTAGATGTGCATTTAATAATTACTTCATGCTTGTACCATACATATAACAACAAAATAAAAATACACATGCCTATGAATATATGGACACATATCCATAACCATATATACATATACATACTTAATGACAATCATATATTCCTCTGCATAAATACAATTTTCCTCATGAAAAATTATTAGGTTACTAAACTTAATGTCATACATCTCTCTGATTCTACAATCACAGATTATTTAATGTTTCTTTGGCTATATAGGACCCTAGTATTCACACTGTAGGAATGCCAGGACTTCCTCTGTATCTCTCTAGAGGGACTCTAGCTATCTCTAGTCCTTAAGTTCTCATAGCTTCCCCCTCAGGGAGTTTCTCAATACATCTTTCCCTTCAAAATTGAATCTGTTGCCACTGATTCCGAGCCTGTGCAATTGATTCTTGAGGAAAGGTGCTGGGGACCACTGAAACTAAGTACCGTAGTCAGAGACTTAAAGAATGAAAATGGATGTCATAGCTCTGGAGGTCTGAGCTCAGGGTACCAGGCTGGGCATTACTTTGGGAGGGCAGCGGGGGAGAGCCTACTCCATGTCTCTCCTATCTTCTGGGGTTTGCTAGCCATCTGTGGCATTTTGGGGTTAGAAAGTGAATCCTCTCTATCTCCCCCTTTACCTTCACTTGGTGTTCTCCACTTTTTTCTTTTTTATAAGGACACTGTAATATTGGATTAGGGCCTACCCCAATAACCTCACTTTATCTCAATCATCTCCAAAGATACCATTTCCAAATAAGGTCACAGATGCTAGGCATTAGAACTTTCAGGGTAGGGCAAAATGCAACCCTCAATATTCCTGTCTCACAAAATCCTTCTGTACACCTTTCTCTTTGTTGGCCTACCACAAAAACATTTTAAAATGTATAATCTTTTTAACTATAGAAAAATGTGCTCCAGTTTTCTTCTTCTTTCATTCCTGGTGAGAATTAAAAATTCATCAGCAGTTTTCTTTAATGAAAAAGTTTTAATTGGACTTTGGGGAGTTTTAGATTTTCCTGTAACAACCAGTTCAACATAAAGTCAGCTTTTAAAACAGATGTTTGTCTTTTTTAATACGATCTCCTCAGACACTAGCGCACATGAGCACAGCCAATGGTATATTCGGTATGTGCTTACCATTTTATTGTGGGAAAAGGATCGATACATAAAGCTGCACAAAATATATCTCATATAATGAATGATTTTATATAATAATTAATTAATCATTCCTTAGAAGTGGAAAAGGTCTCTGGTCACCAACGAAAACCATCTGAATGCTCATCATCACTTCACATTTCTTACATTCCCATCATCTCCTTCTTCAGACTTTCACACTGCTCTGAACACTTTGTTTTGATCGTCTCCATATTTCTGCTGACTGACAAATGTCTTCCAAGGTTCTTTTGGTCAGTACCACTATATTCTATCACTATATTTACTTTGTAGTCTTATGCTTAAGACTCAGGCCATTCGACCTGCAGGGCTTCCCAGATACACACATATATCAGATTTATTTGTCATATGTAGTTCAAAATATTGTTACAGGAGTTGTTCAGGTCAGAGCCTGTCCCCGCATCTCTTACAAGCTAGGCTCAACCTTCTCTCCTCAGTAAAGCAATTAAACAGACAATAGTGGAAAAACAGAGAGAAGGAGATTTATTCATTGTGGCACACTGGGAAAAACGACCAAATCCATTGACCATCCATACATGACCACCTTTAGGGCCTGGGCATGATGTTTGGGTTGAAACAGAAGACAAGAGTTACATACAGATAAGCATCCCTGGTCAAGAAGGATACGCCCACTCTTAAGCTATCATTGATTTAGCTCTAGTCTCTCCTGCAAGGTTATCTAGCAAGTTGTCAAAATGTTGTGGTTGTGCAATATTTTTGGGGGGGATACAGCTTCCTCTTTTGGCTGGTATGGAGGATCTGCTTTTTCCTTTTTCTAATGTGAAATTCCAATTTCCTGGAAATTCTAAGTTCCATTGTCTAATAAGCTGGTAGCTTTCATTGTGGGCCACGGATTCTGATATGTTATACTTTCAATTTTTTCCAGTTCTAGGAATATTTTAAATTCCTTCTTGATTTCTTCCTTGACCCAGTTATTGTTCAGTTGTGTGTTCTTTAGTTTCCACAATTTTTTTTTTTTTTTTTT